>NW_027040977.1:0-88713 GCF_037179485.1 Ochlerotatus camptorhynchus | reverse complement strand
TTGGGGCCTTTAAACGGAAACCGAACGCTTCAGTTCAAGATATATTAACGAGATAGATAACGACCTGTATTTGTATTGTCTATGACGATAATGCCTAAAGGTATGCAACGTTTCATATAAAACAGTTGCTGCTTATTGACTACATCAATTAGGAGAAATGGATGTAATGTCGGCCTAAATGCCCCTAATTTAGGCCCATACATAAATTCAGCAATCGAATAAATTTGCAATAGCGACCAAAAGTACCGTTCATCGAGATAAAATTGATAAATAGACGATTTTTAGCGATTGACCCAATCTTAGATCCTAGACCAACATTAGAGCCACTTCTCATATATCAATACAATAGCTAATATCATAAGTAAACATACCGAAAACTTACGTTTAATCATCTAACACAATCGCTCAATGATAATTAATGCTGAAAAATGTCCTTCCAACATGCAGTTTGCCATGTTTTATTGATGTGCAATAATTATACACAAAGTGTTCAATAATAGAATATCATAGCAAATTATGCGTGCAAAAAAATGGACTCTGAGGGACATTCAAAAAGTCACATTCAAACACTGATAAAATTTCAAAGATTGTTTTTATGTGTCCCACACATGAATTTTTGCAATGTGATCAACAAATGCTATCTATGTGTCGAACATATACTTAATATGTGTGCACATAAAAGCCATGTGTAACCAAACCAACATACTATTCATTTGACTCATAAATTTCATGTGTGCTTCTGGGTGGATTCTGTTTATGTGTGGTCACATGAAAATCATGTGGAATTTTACATGGAAATTCGTCAATAAAAATGTGTGGAATTCTATTAGTGAAGGTATCTCGAGGAATTCCTATTTCAAAACGATTTCAATCTTTTAAAAATGCAAAATAACAAAAAGTACGCGCTTAGCTGTGTGAAAAAATTGGAAAATTACCCCAAATTGTGACCACTTCATTAGATTGGTAGATGACCTTGGAAATGAGGTTTGAAAGTTTTGAGCGATTTTGTTATAGGTTGGATCAAATACCTATACAAATAATATCAATTTTAATAAATTTCGTTCGTTTTTTTTCGAAACTCTTGAATTTAATTTGGATCCATTAGGAACCTCGATTTAGAATGTACCAATTTTTTTTTGCTAACATATTATGCGGTCCAATTTGGAGTTATTAATGATTAAATTATATAATGAGCGATTAGTTTAGTTTTAGTTCAAGCTATTCAATATATATTGAATATATTACATTTTTGTTTGAAGTTGTGTCAAATATCTTTTACCCTCCCCTTGGCTAGTTTTTTAACCTGGACGTTGGTGGGCGGGCCTAATCTTATGCTTCATAGTGGAGCGTTGGAGACGGTTGGTTTAGATCCGGCATCGTTGGCTCATCCGTGACAGAATAGCGTCATGAGCATGCGATGAGGACTACTGAGCTTCCCCTCTCTGATGAACCATTGAATAAGAGAGCCAAAGTTCTAGCCTGAAGTGATAGTATCACACTTGTTACTCCTTTATTTGAAAGCCGCGTTGTAGTACGCTTACGTATAGGCACTGACTTTGGGTGCGATACTGGCGGGTTTTGCCGCAAATCACTCTTATTTTATTTATTTTTACGCAGATAGATTTATTTGGGTTTGCAAGGGAATTATACCATTGAAATATTTCAGAAAGTGCCCAACAGTGCTCCTTCTACTTGCGTGACAAGCTTTCATTGTTGTTTTCAATGAAGTATTACTCAGGAAAAAATGTTATTGCTTTAAAATATAAATTCGGTTTCTTTACATTTAGCATCACTATGTGTCATTTCCTCAAAACCTCCCAATAACCGGCCTCTTCAATCCCTTCCTTTTCCCATGGCGTTCAAGTGGTCCGCATAGACTATTCAGCCATTACCCTTCCTTTATCCTCGGCTTTGGATTGACTTGCGCTACCATTGCCCCACCAAACGCTGCAAAATGAAAATGAAAAATGAAAGTTGTGTCAAATATCCTTTAAAATTATCAATATTATTATAGGGGAGATGGGAGCAAAATGCACATACTAAGGAAGAGCCCCATTTAATCCACAAAGTGAATCGATATTTAAGTGCAACATTTTGGATAAGGCTTTTGACTAGGTATTACAATTGAAAATAGACAAATTATTGTTTAAATTGGTGAAATTGAAAAGGCCTTCAAAAACCTGTTTTCAAAACACTGAAGTGCCCCGTGTCTAGGGTTACCATCTTAAAAACTTGAAAAGGAGGACATTTCGTTTTAGGTTTGGAGATAAATGAGGACAATGTTTCCTTTTCTTAACATTAAAGGAGGACAATGAGTTTTTATCAAACGTTTTAATAATATGTGCGCTATCACAAAATTCATGATTTTCAAAGGTTCATCGGTATCATCGCTGACTGAAACCTTTTGGTTTGACAATCTAAGCAACCTGTTAATTTTACCATTGATTCAGCATAGGACTCTAAATCAATACCTAAAATCCCAAAGAACCAGAACGTCAAAATCGAGCACATGTCGGATTATTGTGGTCCATTTGGTGAATTTTCACTTACATGTTAAAGATGGGAAATTTTCAAATAACCCTGGTATTTCATCCGACTTATTTCTGACCGACAAGCAATTCATTTTGACAAACATCTTCATGAAAATCGGCCAATAAACACGAGAGGGATTTTCGAATATTATAATAATATATTTTCGAAATTGCAGCATTAGATGAAAATTCCCCAATTGGAACACATTCTAAGGCTCTAACACCTCTATCAGGAAGAGGATTTTTTCCCCTATTTGATGGTAGTGTTAGTATGCGTGAACGAGCTACCAGTTACGCCAATTCAACAATCAAATGCATTGTTTACAAAAGCTGATACGTCCCTTCGAAAACGTAATCGATATTTGGTGAATTTTCACTTAAATTTGACGCTTCGAAAATAAATTATAATGTTAAAAAATCTCACTGTTGTTGATGATCCGAGTTTCGAGGAATTGTTTATCAAAATTGATCCCTGGTCGGTCACAAATAAGTCTGGTAGAATAGCAGGTTTATTTTAAAATTTCCATCTGTCAAATTTAAGTGAAAATTCACCAAATGAACCACATCGTAAATGTAGGGGGGTTGACAGCTGATCCTACTATCGAATGGCCTTTGCTGTATAAGATGAGGTTGCGACATAATTAATCAAATATGCTCTGCAAACAGCGCTCTTTGAAACCATTTTTATAAATATGTTACTGGGAAAAATGCAATTATTAAAAAGGAGGACATTTTCGGGCAAAAGGAGGATGTAAAAAAACTTGTTTTAAAAAAAGGAGGACACGTCCTCTTTTAGAATCCCATATTGTAACCCTACCCATGCGCATACTGATTTCATACAACGGAAGCATACATTTAGGCATTATCTTTGTTCTTTCTCTATTTATTATCAAAGGTTCACGCCTGATGGTAATGCTTTCTACACTACAATTCGCAGGGCGTATTATACCCTACTTAGAGTAGCAAATTGTAACGACCCCAATGGGTCTGGGTTCAATCCCAGCCGAGGTCGGTGGGATTTTTCTGAGTCATAAAAATCTGTTGGTACCGGCCCATGTGTGTTGTGAATGGGTGCGATAGCCTACGCGTGGAAGCTGCCTTCCTGCACATTCGGTTGCCGTCAATGGATGGCAATCGATGTCCGTCGGTGATTGGCACTAGATTGCGGAACAGAGACCGACGTTAAATAAAAGAAAAAAAAAAACGTTGAAAATAAGTAATATTTTTCGAATAACTTCTTCTTCTTCTTCTTCTTCTTCTTCTTCGAATTTCAAGCTTATTGCTTATGGCATATTAGCTTATTGCGTGCTCTCAACTTAGTGTTCTAGATGCACTTCCACAGTTATTAATTGAGAGCTTTCGATGCCTGCTACCATTTTTGCATTAGTATAATTGTGTGGCAAGTACAATCATACTCTATGCCGAGAAATCATAGGGAGTCGAGAAATTTCCCAACCCGAAAAATTCCTAGACCGAACCGGGAATGGAACCCAGTCACCTCCAGCATGGTCTTGCTTTGTAGCTGCGCCTTTACCGACTGAGCTAAGGGAGGCCCCAGGGAATAAACCAGTTTGAAAAATCTCGATTACTTTTTCGAAGGGATTGTAAACAATCCATTTGATCGTCGATTTGGCATAACTGGTAGCTCGCCCACGCATACTAACACCACTATCAGGTAAGGAAAAATTTCCGTATCTGATGGTAGTGTTAATATGCGTGGGTTGCCATTTGCCTCTAACTTTTTTCTTCAACAGAATTCCGCAAAGTAATGTATAAAGCTTTTGTAGGTTTTGTTATTAGCTACAACTTTTGTTAAGTAGTCAAATCCGTTTCTCTTATGCACGACGAATCAGAGCGAACAGAAGCCACTACTGTTTTTCAGTGAATGTATTTTACATTCACTGAAAAACAGTAACAAGTTATGCCCGCTTTAGTTCGTGATGCATAAGAGATACAGATTTGAGTTATGAGCAATAATAACAAAACCTGCAAAAGCTCTATACATTATTTTGCGGAATGCTGTTGATGAAAAAAAAAAAAAAAATAGAGGCAAATGAATGTAAATGAATGTATGAAATGAATGCTAATGATTTTCCATGCCTGGCTACTACTACTAAAAGCTGATACGTCCCTTCGAAAAAGTAATCGGGCAATAGTTGCTTGAGCCACCAGAGTACACCAGAGCACGTTTTGGAATCGGTATGAGGTAATTTAATGAATAAGAAAACTTTTTGTTAATAAAACTGCTTTTGATGAAAGTCCAAATTTATTTCTATGAAGGATCATTTCGACTAATGGTTAAGTATAACTAAATAATTTGACCAATTTCTTTTCTCGTTCAAACTCAAAATGTATATCCTATTGATGCAATAGAGTAAAGTAGTAACATTACATTTAAGATTGTTTTTACATAGTCAATATGTAGTTAAAAATAGGCAACAAAAAACAAACAAACAGTTAAAAATAGGCAACAAAAAAATAGGCAACAAATACGTTCCATCCAAAATCTCCACACATCAAAATTGATGCTTCGCCTTTGCTAAACTTCCACTGCCACTTGCTGCATAAAACCAGACTCTTCACCAGCAAATGTGGTTACTGTAGAGTTTCCGAAGAGTTCTGTAATTCGGCTATCATTTTCGTCTTCCACAGCATAAGATGATGGTGGATCGCAAGATGTTTTTGATTTTGGTGAGCGAATATCGTGGATCCTGTTCCAGGTCTCAACGATGTAAGCATGCAATTTGAATTGATAATTCATTGAAAGAGTTGGAGGCAGGAAGAGTAGTCAACAGATAGAGTGGGAGGTAGATATATATAGTAGGATGTAGTTAGAGTTGTAGATTGATAGAGTGGAGGCTCAATAGATAGTAGATACAGTGTGATGTAGATTGAGTGGGTGAAAATTAGTAGATAGAGTGAGGGATGAATTGCGTGGGAGGTGGATAGAGTGTAAAGTAGGTAATGTGCTAGGTAAACAGTCCAGGAAGTAGAGTGGTAGTTAGATAAAGTAGGATGTAAGTGGGAGTGTGGAAGGTAGTTTGAATGGGAGAGTGGCAGAGAGTGAGCGAGAATTATTTACTTGAATCTCCTCCTTTTCTTCAATACTGTATAGCTTCGATCCTGCGTAATTCAGCCGTGAATCTAAATAGAGGGCCATTTTAAATGCCCTTGAAGTTTTTAAATTCTGCAAATGGTTATTCATACTGGACACCAGCTGACCAGCAAAAATAATCGGCTTGGTTTTTTTGACTTTCTGAGTGGCAATAAGCCACTGCAAGTAAAAATCAGACAACGAGACATGCTCTGCCTGCATGTCTTTTGTTAGCATGTACAATGGCTTGAAAGCTTGCTCAAACTGTTCGGCGAATTCCCAGCTGTGTGAGAGATCTGTCAAAGAATAATAAATTTTTGAAAGGATTAAATAGATCTCTTAAAACATACCTAATTCCTGAAATTGCTCCAAGCTGCTCGAAAAATAACCTTTGCTCCAAAAACTTTGATATCATCAAAAAGATCCCTCGCTAACGTGTTTAGCAACTTCGGTCAGTTCCCTCACTCCCTAGTCTGATTTGTTGACAACGTCCAAAATAGCCAATTGCCCACGCAAACCAACACCACCGAGCAATTTCCGCCCATCTAAGTGGTGTTAATTGGTGAGGGTGAGGTATCCTGACATATTGAAGATTTTAGACTATATTTACAAAAGTAGGTGCATTTTACAACGAACAAATGGAATTTCCCTTACACCCTTTCCTTCTTTCCTTTGAATAACAGTCAACCTAGCTGTAAACACTGCATATTGAGTCTTGAAAATATATAGGTACTTGATTCTATAATCTTTATTAGGAATATGAATTAATCAGTGCCAACGTTTCATTAGGGCGAAACAGTGAAATTACTTTAACCTCCGATTTCTCGCTAATAAAAGCTCACTCCTGTTAATTAACGATGACTGCAAATAGTGGAAACATTGATCTGATGGTGTCGTTACTTTGTGAGGTTTATTAGCGAGAAATCGGCGGTTTAAGTGATTGTTTACAAAAGTAATTTCTCCCATTTGAAATATTTTGCACAGAAATCTTACTACCGTCGAATGCGGATCATTATTCCAGTCTTGCAGAGTTGATCATCCAACCGTGCTTTATGTATCCTAAAATTAACAGAATAATTAGAAAGTGTCAATTAAACTCACTTTTAGCCAACTTCCGCGTGACGTTTCTTCAAGCGCTTGTCGGTTGGAACATTTATTTGGATTTAGGTTTAGGTTGGACGGGATCTAGTTTTTTCTCGTGATCGATTGCTTCCTGTGTAATAGACTCCAGCTAGCTTCTCCCGGACTATCTCAGTTGTTTCAATCGTTTTTGATTGCGTTGAATGCTGTTGTTTAGGTAAAAGTTAGCTGGAAAATAGATAATCATATTAAAGATTCGATTACTTACCGAATGATTTCCATACATGTTGAACGGGTTGTTCGCACAGCATGCGTGAGGAGCCAATTCACCGTACCTGTCTTTTGCATCATGGCTACATCGACGAATTTCACCACCTAAGCAGATTGGATCCTGCACGGAACCGAAACCGATGATGTGTCATCACGTCGTGTCATCAATGATTTCCGATGATTCAGCCAATATAAAAACCTAAGAAACCCGTCCAGGGCTACCCTTTTTGATTATACCGACCAGCAGATTAGCATCAAGCGAGGAATAGTGGAACTACTTACAGTGAAGATTAAAAATTGTGAATTATATACTCTAATTAGAAGTTAAATAAATTAAGAGTTTAATTAGTAGCTTTAAGCCAAGTTAGTGAAATAAATTGAAACTATTGGTGATTAATAAATCGTATGTGGACTAGAATAACTTACCTGTGATGAAGATCATACATGAAAGGGAAGAATATACTTACCTGTGAATTGTAACACGAACCTGAAGGCAGGTACGTTGTTCGATTACCTGTGAAGGAGGATATTCTAGCAAATCTCGGTGATAACCGTCACACCGCTATCCGTCGCTTTCGGTTCAGTGCAGGATCCAATCTGCCTAAGTGGTGAAATTCGTCGATGTAGCCATGATGCAAAAGACAGGTACGGTGAATTGGCTCCTCACGCATGCTGTGCGAACACGGGTATACACAAATTGTAATAGAGAGAAGAATTTTACTCTCAACAGCTGCACTAAACATTTTATATTATTGTTTACATTTTGATCTAAGAGGACGAGGAGACAACTGGCTTCTTTTTGACGGAAACGTGTTCTTCTTCGCTCGCGAAAACGACCGTGCATAAAATATTACATTATCGGCGACGGAAAAAGGCAATCGAGTGGTACGATGCGAACAACGTGGTTGTGGTATCTAAAGACCACAACCCTCTCAACAGCCTAGAACTCCGCCCTATCGAACGGTATTGGCCTTGGTCAAACGGAATCTCAAAAAACTAATAAATCCATGGAAAACGAGCAGCTTTCAGCGGCGAATAAGATCGATGAGACCACTGTGCAAAATTTAATGGAAGGGGTTAAGCGGAAGGCACGAAGGCAGTTCGAATTTGGCAAACCAAAAGAATAAACGAAGATTTTTTCCTTTAAATATATGAATTGAACTGCCAAAATAAAAATAAGAATATTTTTGAGATATGAATTTTGACTGAAAGAAACGATGTAATGCCGACCAATGTTTGCGCGTTCCAGTCTTTATTTGGCTCTTTATTGAACTAGTGTTATAATATGTATTGCGAAGCTGGTAATTGTAAATTTTAACTGCAAAGATGCCATCATTAAATTAAAATGAAAAGTAAAAAATGTACCGACATTTTGTCCCTAGCATTTTCAGTAAATTTACCACCTGTTGTTCGTTTCCCACCAAACTGGAGAAATATTATTCGTGCAATAAATAGGCGACTTGCATCGTACCTTCGTCATATTGCAAACTAAAAATGTATTCTTTTGCTCCAAAAGCTGAAACCCACGCTTGATCAACAATCGCAAAATTATCAATATCAGGGAAACACTTACTCAATGCGCTTATTCTTCTTCACAATAAATTTTCTATTTTTGTAACATGACAGACAACCACTTAAGCTTGTCATAACCAGTAACCACCCACGATACTCATTCGAAATCGATAATTCAACTACCACTTCACACTGAGTGGACCTACCGCCGATTTTCGCCCGAGGCATAGTCAGTGGTCAGAATGGCTGGTCCATCATATGTTTCGTTTTTTTTTCTAAAAATTTATCCATGTGATCTGAAATGAATGTCGCATCCCAGCCCGGGACAGGTCTAAGTGGCTATTATTCTACTGTCGCCATCCGTCAGAGCGAGAATTACCATATACATGCGTGGAAGTGCGACGCCTGTCTCTAAATTGGTTTACTTTGTCTGGTTCGTCGCCTTTTTTTTGCATTCACATGTGACCGGCTACTGATGTGACATCTGTTTTATTTTGTTTGGTGATATGTTTACAACTAAACAACAGACCTACCGAGTAGCTGCAGTAGTAAACAAACGTTCGAAGGGATAAGGTTTCAAGAGATCCCTTCCTACAGGTTGGCGTTAGGATTTGGGATTCATTATGGATGGTAATGATTTGAATTGTCGATTTTACATGTTTACATATTGGTTAAGCTAAATCATCTTGAGAAATGAAAGAGTGCTTCTGTCTGGCACTTCAAGGAGCGCAATAAATCAAGCACTTTGCTAGACCTTACGCAAAGAAAACTAGTTGATGTACGTATCGGATCCAGGCAACACAAGGCCTTTAGAGTTGTCTGTAGTCGGAAATCTACCTTAAATCAATTCCTCGGTGAAAAGTAGCAAAACGTCATAAAAACTAATATCTTCTAGAAATGATACATCAGTCCCCGCGCAGCGCTTCTTCCGACCCAACAGCGAATAAATCTAGCTCTTAAGTGTGGCCAAAGTAGAGCTCCGGACTTAGCAACCACTTCAAGCGATCGACGATGGCCGTGCTCAACAGCAGGGTGGTTGAAATGAGGTTATGTCCATTGCCGGGAACGATGTTAGTAGAACGACGCAAAAACTGGACAGGCGGAATGCGAAATCCTCCAGCCCAAAGAGGAAAATTTAGAACAACGGCTAAGATAAGCCGACATCGGCGTTTAGGAGATTTCGCATCCTCAGCAGCAGCAACATGGGCTGGATCTTGCTCGCTAATGGACCTGAAGTGGCATTGGGAATTCGTCTAATTGTGCTCAACGCGAAAGGTTGCGATAGAGATGCTCTTGAAAATTATTGCACTCACCGCCAAATGGATGCTTCGATTTGGAAAACGTGGATGGATAGAGATGAAATTTCGGCTGCAATAATTTCATTCAGGTTTAACAAAATCTACAATATTCCTAATCAAACACAATGACTAAATTAGCGTCATCAGACTAATTATAGTCATCTCGATTCGTCTTCGTAACCGTCCCTTCCAATCTGATTGATGACATTCGATTTCTTTCAACTTTCTATTCAATGGGTAAAAAAATCCAAGCAACGGAGCGAAGAAATCATTTTCACCTTTCCGGCGAAACCACCCATTTTTCGGCATCAGCTACCCACTCAGCTCGTTACTGCTCACCAACAGCGCAGAAAGAGGGTGAGATAGGAAATTTCCATCGCCAATCGACGCCATTGGCAATCATTTATGCCAATCACGTTTAACTGATGTTCTTTCTTGTGGCTTTGCCTTGTTTTTTTTTTTGTTGATGTCAAGATGTTCTTGTGCCATGTGGACGAGAATGATAATCCCATCGGGTTAAACGCTCACTTTTATTGATGCAACAACATAACTGATAATTAGGGGGTTAGAGATACTCTAGTCAGTAAAGGCACGGTGTTACTAATAAGGACGCGGCGGGTTCGATTCCCGGTCCAGGACATCTTTCGGGTTGCAAATATTTTCGAATTCCCTGGGGTGGAGTCCCATTATTGCTGCCAGACAATATACATACAATAGCATACAGTAGTTGGCATTTGTTTAACTCTTTATTTGTTCCAAATTCAAATTTAATTACATTGAATTTTAATCTAGGTGCTCCAGCTTCTGCAGTTACTTACCAGTCTTAATTGTTATTAAATATAAACATTGCATTGTTTCTGCTTCGGTAATTCAATAGTTTTAATTAGGTTTTCTATACCTGCATGTCAGAATAACAATTGACATCTCTAAACTAAAAACTAAAACTAAATCTTATCTGAGTATAAAGGGAATTAATCATTGCAATTGAGGATTGCAATGATTTTTACCTGAAATTATTAATTATTTTGTTGGACATTTGTTCTAAAGTCTCAAGATTCGAAATTCTATGTACCTCGGTAGTACTGTACCAGGGAGGCAACTTCAAAATCATCTTCAGAACTTTGTTCCGAATCCTTTGAAGTGCTTTTTTCCTGGTATTGCAACAACTAGACTATATTGGCACATCGTAAAGTATGGCCGGTCTAAAAAATTGTTTAAATATTAGAAGTTTATTCTTCAGGCAAAGTTTCGATTCCCTGTTTAAAAGAGAATAAAAACATTTTATATATTTGTTACATACAGTTTCAGAGGACTGGAGATCTGGGCAAAAAACGTGAAATGGCCAATTTGAATAGGCAGATTGCTTCCAGAATGGACTCACTCCGAAATGAAAGTTTCGGGCGTGTTTTCCAGAATCTGGATGACCGCTCCAGATCATTCTGGAAGGTAGCCAAGGTCCTGAAAACTCATCCCAAACCCGTTCCACCTCTCAGAGTCGAAAATGATGACGATCGGCTTTTTATCACCCCACAGGAGAAAGCAAATGCGATCGGCGAGCATATCGCTTCATCGCATTTGCTTGGCTCGACTATCCAAAGTCCGCTCGATTATCAGGTTGCGCAATGCGTTCAAAACCTAGATACCTCTCTTTGTGCTGTGCCTCCGGCGGATATGATTACAGTACAACAGATTTGTTCAGCACTGAAATGCACCAAGAACATGAAGGCTCCTGGGTTTGACGGTATATTCAACTTGATCTTGAAGAGACTCAGCATGAAAGTGCAGTCTCTTCTAACCTTTATCTTCAACAGATGTTTGGAACTGCACTACTTTCCAAGCATCTGGAAAGTAGCAAAAATCATACCAATCCGCAAACCCGGTAAGGATCCAACATTGTCTTCAAGCTACAAACCAATCAGCCTCCTTTCCTACCTGTACCTGATGGGCGACTCAAATCTGCGCCGAACGAAGTAACCGTCTCCATTGGTCTCGGTCCTGAGCCAATCGCTTTCAGTAGCCTTGGACGTTCAAGGACCTAATGTCCTCCTCAACTGCACAACGCCAACGCGTGCGTGGCCTACCCCGAAGCCGACGTCCTCTTCCGGGTTCCCTACTGAATATTGACTCCGCTTGACGCTCTTCCGGCATTCGTGCCACACACGTGAAAACGTGATAATATTTTGTACGCCGAATTCAGAAGCGTGATTCCTCTGTAATTGGCGCACTCCAGTCTGTGTCCCTTTTTGTAGAGGGGACAAACGAGGCCATCCAACCAACTAGCGGGCAATTCTTCCTCCTCCCATATCTTGAGCAGTATACGGTGGATCATCTGGTGCAGCTACTCACTTCCGTGTTTGAGAAGTTCGGCCGGGAGCTCATCCTTCCCCGCAGCCTTACTGTTTTTCAGCTCTCGTATCGCCTTTTTCACCTCTTCTAGCGTTGGTGGTTCCACAGCTTGACCATCGTCGTCGATGTGTGTTCTGTTTGTAGATGCTCTCTCGTTCTCTCCGTTCAGCAACGTCTCGAAGTACTCCTTCCACCTGGCAGCCACCATTGTTTTATCTGTCAGCAGATTACCTTCACGGTCATAGCACATGGCGGGAGACGGCGCTGTCTTACTCCTCACGCCATTGACAGTTGCGTAAAACCTTCACATATCATTCTGCTCCATACTTTCTTGCGCCTCAGCAATAAGGGGCTGTCCATAAACTACGTAGACAGTTTATGGGGGGAGGTGGGTTGACAATTATCCACGGCCCATACAAATTTTAATTTTTTTTTTGTATGGACAATTGTCTGCGCAGGTGGAGGGGGGGTCAAGAATATCCGTATATCGTATATCCTTGCGTGCAAAGTGGGTGCTACTGATGGCCATATCACGAGCAGCAGCGAAGTTTATCAGCTTCAGGCCATTATCATTCGTTGCAGAGTGAAGGCTCTCTGTTCCAATGATTGGGCGAAAGAATTCCTCTCTTCCGACCTGCGCGTTTGCATCTCCGATGACAATCTTCACGTCGTGTTTAGGGCACTCATCATAGGTTTTATCCAGGTTTTCATAAAACGCGTCCTTCACGTCATCGGATTTATCGTTAGTCGGTGCGTAGATGTTGATCAGGCTGTAATTGAAGAATTTGCCACGAATCCTCAAAACGCAGATGCGCTCGCTAACCGGTTTCCATCGCATAACCCGCTTCATCTGTTTCCCAATCACTACGGAACCAACTCCGTGTTCTGCTCTATAGCCACCGCTGTAGTAGATTTGAACGATGTGTTGGCGATAGGATCGAACGTGAATTCACGTTCTCCAGATCTAAGCCACCGTACTTCTTGAATAGCAGCCACACTCACATTCACCTTTTGCAGCTCACGGCCAGAAGGCCCACTCGTCATTTAACGTTCTGACATTCCAAGAACCGAGTTTCCATTCATTGTCTTTATTTCGTTGAATTTGGGTCAGTTGCCGAAAATTCCGTTCGTTTTATCTTCTTCTTACTTCATTTTTCTGAGTACTTTTATAATTCAGTATGCTACCGTACCAGGGTCGCGATACCTACATCGTGTTGATGGGGCTGCCATCTTAGGTTTAGTTGAAACGATTCAACATTTCTTGTTTCAGCCGCTGGATGCCAGACAGACGCTGTTCGAGCCGCACCTCCTGTTGGACAGACGCTCGACGATTCGCACCTCCTCAGCCTTGCTATCATCACGATATGAGTTAATCATGATGACATTGCCCACACCCCGCTTCCAGCACATATATGGGCATATACTGGCTGTCATCATCCGACACGTGGAAGCGTGAGGTAGGAGCTTGTGAAGACCAGAGCTATGTTGGACGCTCTTTCTTCTGTGGTCCTCACCATTTTGGGGTGCCAGCCTCCTTTCAATCGTTTGCTCAAGTTTGTCGAGGAAAACAACATTCTCCTTCCGGAACAGTTTGGATTCAGAAAAGGTCACTCCACCAATCATCAGCTAGTACGGGTGATGAATAACATCCGAAGTAACAAAGCTGTATCCAAGTCCACAGCCATGGCCTTGTTAGACGTTGAAAAGGCGTTTGACAATGTTTGGCATGACGGACTTGTGTACAAGCTTTCTAACTTCAACTTCCCATATCATCTGGTTAAAATCACCCGTAACTACCTTCAGCAAAGGTCGTTTAAGGTATCGTTGAATGGTTGTCTTTCCGACACCTTTTCCATCCCAGCAGGAGTCCCGCAAGGCAGTCTGCTGGGCCCCTTGCTTTACAGCATTTATACTTCCGACATTCCTCCCCTCGGTGACGGTTGCGTGTTCTTCCTGTTCGCAGATGATACCGCAATAGCCGTCAAAGGAAGGATGCCTTGCGAAATAACGAACAAACTTCAACGATGCCTTAACGCCTTTGCTGATTATGCCACCACGTGGAAAATTAAAATCAATCCCTCCAAAACACAAGCGATCATGTTCCTCCATCGGCAATCGCCCAAACTGAAACCGGCTCCATCTTGTACTGTAATCATGGATGGCACAAGGGTTGAGTGGTCCGCCGAAGTAACCTATCTCGGGATGTTGTTCGATGAAAAGCTCCTCTTCCGTTCGCATGTAGAGAAAACTGTAGTCAAGTGTTCTACCTTGGTTAGATGTCTGTATCCGCTGATTTGCCGCAGATCCCGCCTCTCAAAGGTGAACAAACTGGCTGTCTACAAACAAATCATAGCACCTGCGATCCTCTACGCAGCTCCGGTGTGGGAATCATGTGCACAGACTCACAGGAACAAAATCCAGGTCGCTCAGAATAGAGTGCTGAGGATGGTTCTTGATCGTCCTTTCGACACTAGAATAACAAATTTACATGAAGAGGCAGGCATTGCCAAAATAGATTCCAGAATTAACGAAATTAAGACTAAATTTGCACGAAAATGTAATTTATCAGAACATGCCTTGATAAGCAATTTGTATATAGTAGATTAGGTGTATATAGTAGTTGTAGGTTATTTGTAGTTGTAAATAGTAGTTATAAGTAGTCTCCTTTTTCCCCTTTTTTTGCGTCTGTGTCACTTGATAAGTAATACATATAAACCACACAAATTCAAGAAATATAGATCATTTAAGGTAAAAAAAAGCATTACTTGTTGATATTTTTATTTGTATACTTGTAAATACTTATTTAATCACGCTTCAAATTGGTTCTACATAGGACGGAACTAGTTTATGTCGATCCCCATCAAGCGAACCGTCTTTGATTGGAACTACAATGCCACAATAGCACGGGTGCTTCCTGGGGATTCATTTGGACTAACTTGGTGAGATCGTATCTGATTTTATCTATTTAAACTAAATTTACATGACTCTCTTAAATTTGGAAAATTCTTAATGGAGTTTTCTCCACACATCCCATTTTTTGTGAATTTGAAATAATCATTGAACGCCAAATGTCTGCACATTTTTGAACATGTGGTGTAACATTACTGTAATTCATATATATTAAAACATTATATTATATACTGGGTTGGGGGGCAGCCTAACGGGATCAAAGGATTTGTTGACTGGACGAGGGTTCGTGGATTTGCTGTCACGTGATTACAGATGGCCATCTGGTCGTTTTGTCTTCCAAAGGTCTTCAATAAAGCTGATTCACCCTGCTGAAACAAACCATCAGGCAGAACTTTACAACCGGTAAAGTATATGCAGACATTGGTAATCCTTGCACTGATAGTGGGTTCCATTCACATCACATCATCGAAGAATCAACTGGATATTTTTATGATTCAAAAGCGTAATTACAGAAATAAATAATATTGCAAGCAATTCGAATAAACTTCCTGTAAAAGTTCTGTGTTATGTGCAATGTCCAGATAAAGGTTTGCGTAAATTGAGACATAAATACATAAAATATTAGGGAATTGCGATAGTTACTTCATTAAGGAAATTTTCAGTCGGAAACAGATTTGTCTCTTACAACTGGTACTTATTTTTTTGTATTTTCAGACAGTACACGGTAAGAAAAAATACTCACAATTAAGTTTAAAAAAAACTCACCGTTGGGTTCTATCATTTGAGGCCTACCGTTGAATGAATCAGAAAAGCGGCGATGGGTCAAATTTACTCATCTATTGAGTAATAATAGATGAACTCAAATTTATGCTAATTTTCTGTTAATCATCGTTTAGCTCAAATCGTAGTATTTGTCATTATTGATTGAATTTACTTTCTGTAGTTGTTTAAAATGTACATATTAGTAAATTGAATACTCTGAAATATTTATCAATACTCATCCTATTGAAATGATGCAGGTATAGAATTTACTAGAAAGATGTGTATTTTAGTATACCAATCAACTTTGTTGAACATAGTGAAGACCTAAAATTAAAGAAAATATGTGTTTTGATGAAACACGTGTTTTTGGGAGTCCATCCTCAAACAACGCTCTCTATCTCGATTTGAGTGAAATTTACGACTTTCATGTCTTGAGATAAGTTGTTTGTATCCATTTTTGCTACAACTTTGCTCAAGACGTCAACCATTTATATCGATATTGTCAAAAACTTAATTTTTCATTTCACTTTTAGGGGGATAAATCACAAAACAATGCCTTAAAAAGATGAAGCATGTCATATTCATCAACTTTGCTAAAGACGTCATTACTCTGAATGCAATCTCCATGGTGTTATTAATTAAGAGCGTCAACATGGAATTTTCAACTACTGGTGGTGGAGCGCGTGATAAACACTGGGAAGAACAACCGACCGCAGTTGCAAGCGAACTGAATTTGGCACTAGACATTTCACATGATTTACAATTAAAAGGAATCGGCTTTTAGTATTTAACATGTTGACTTGGGTGGCACGTTCCCCTACATATCAGAGATTTGATCTTCGTCTTCTTCTACAGTCTTGCTCATCATGCACCTGAGCAATGAGAATGAGATAAAAGCTTTCCCTTCTTTTTTTTTCCTTCGGTTTGTTTTTTTCCGTCGATCTTGTTTTCCGTGCTGAGCACCAGTGCTACCGACGTGCCAGGAAGGCAGCTCCCACACCTGGACCCTACCTAACGACTCATCAACTCATGAACCGGGGACCAACGGCTTTACTTCCCATCCGAAGGAAGGCGTGATCAGAGATGTTATGCCTCAGAAAATCGCGGTGGCACCAACTGGTATTGAACCCAGGCCTGCTGGGGTGAGAGGTAATCCCGCTTACCACTACACCACCGGCGCCGTTTAGATAAAAGCTTGATACAGTATGGATAAGAATAGTCGAAGGAGTGTCGTTTCACCCATCAATAACACTAGTTTACAAAACAACATAAAAAGTGTGAACTTTAGTGGTTGACCAACGTTTCTAATGCAAAATCCTACGCTGAATTCAATGCCGTGGTCAGAAAAAAATTAAAGTAGAGCCATTTTTGAGATATACAAAAATTTTGATTTTTTGAATTTTGGACAAAAGTACGATTACTAAAATGTCAATATCTTTAGAACTAGTGCACCAATTTTAAATCTTTTTTATGAAAGTTAAGCTTAATAAATTTGCTATCGTTCACTAGAATATTATGTCTTAATTAAAAATTTAATTTTGAAGTCATTTAAAAATTTACAGCATTTTTTTTTATTTTTCCTGCGAATTTTCCATAAAAATCTTGTTTTAATCAACATTTTTAATGGGATTAAAAGATTCAAAAAATCATTCCATAATTTATTCTTAAAGTACATTAAAAACTGGAGAAAATGAGCCTTTAATGGATGAAATCGGTTGGAAATTGTCGAAGTTATGAATTTTTTTGTAAGATCATGGAAATTGAATGTTCCAAGATTGGCCGTTGTCCCGCTCCTAGGTTCATGCACCACTTCCAGTAAGCCTTTCTGCGGACGTGTACGCATACGGTGCATTTCACTAACACTACCAGCTGTCACGCAAAATTAAATGGGATATTTTCAACAATATAATTTACGCTAGTGTTTGTGAGACCGCTCGGCGAGAACCTAACGCAACCAACTCAATTTGACAGCTTTCTTTCTTTAACATTGTTTAACGATGTATACGACAAAACGTGAATTCAAGTGTAAAAACGATCCTCAAAAGTTTTGTTACGCGTGTGGCAACTATATATTTACAAAATCGGTCAATTTCACTGCTTCGTTGCAAACTGCATACAGGCTTTATTTTAAAATTGATCCTGGAGACTTTGACGAACCGTGGATTCCAAAAGTATTATGTAGTTCGTGCAAAACGTGCTTGGCTAGGTGGATGTCAGGCGCAAGGTAAATTGATTTTTTGAATAACTTTCATATAAACAATTTATGTACAGCATGGTAGTGCTTTGTTCTTTCCTGATCGACATTATCTTACTTCATCTATTTTTGATAAGTGTTAATGTCTTACTTACTAACTCACTTATTTGTTATCTGTCAGTCGCTATTTGTCCTTTGACATGCCCACCATATGGCGTCGACCGTTTTGTCATGCAACGGATTGTTATTTCTGCTTGACAAAAGTTAAGCAACAAGGACGTCACAAAACAGTTAAGTATCCACAAGTGGCTTCTATGACAAAACCTGTTCCACATTCAAGTTCGGTCCCGTATCCTGTTTATCCAAAGCGGAAACGAGCGCCCTCTGTTGAATCGACCGTTACGAAAAGTGAGGAGGAATTCAAGGAGGAATGCGAGGAAGACTTCGAGGTGAAATTGGAAAGAAACCCAAAACTGTTTACACAATCCGAATTTAATGATTTGGTGCGAGATCTCGACTTATCGAAGGAGAAATCCGAATTGCTGGCATCACACTTGAAAGAACACAACATGCTGAGCAAGAAGGTCAAAATTTCTTGTCACAGGAATCGTCACAAGAAATTTGACAAATATTATTCTACAAAGGACAAGGCATGTTTTTGCCATGACGTAAACGGTTTGTTTGAAGAGTTTGGTGAGCCATATGATCCAGCTGAATGGCGTTTATTCATCGATAGCAGCAAGTTGAGCTTGAAAGCCGTTTTACTGCATCAAGGGAATGAGAAACCTTCTATTCCATTAGCTCATGCCTTTAATATGAAGGAAACGTATGAATCAATGGCTCTTTTGCTCAATTTGATAAATTACAATCAACACAATTGGAAAATTTGTTCCGATCTTAAAGTGGTTGCCATGTTGACTGGATTGCAACAGGGATACACAAAATATATGTGTTTTTTGTGTAAATGGGACAGTCGAGCTTGTAAGGAACGTAGTGTCTGAAAAGATTGGCCAAAACGGGATAATTTCACAATTGGTAAAGACATCGTTAAAAATGATCCTCTTGTGGTTAAAGAAAGCATAATACTTCCACCACTATATATAAAACTTGGGCTATTCAAAAATTTCGTCAAAGCGTTGCAAAAAGAAGGGCCGGCATTCCAGTACTTGAAATCAGTATTTCCAAATTTATCTGACGCAAAGATAAAGGAAGGTGTATTTGTTGGCCCACAGATCAAAAAACTGCTCAATGATTCCGCATTCAATACAGTTTTGACACCAGATGAGGAAGAAGCGTGGAAATCGTTCCAGTGTGTTGTCACAACCTTTTTAGGAAATTTCAGAAGCCCAGATTATGAGGAAGCCGTCGATGAATTGCTCAAAAATTATGAGAAAATAGGTATAAATCAAAAATATTGTGTTTGTTACATATAATTAATTTCAAATCCTTTTATTTCACTGAACACAGGTGTGAATATGTCTTTGAAGATACATTTCCTACATTCTCACATGGATTTTTTCCCGGAAAATCTTGGTGACGAGAGTGATGAGCACGGCGAACGTTTTCACCAACAAATGAAGATGATGGAACGTCGTTACCAAGGGTTTTGGGATGAAGCAATGATGGGTGACTATTGTTGGTTTCTGATTCGAGAAACAAGTTCAAAACATCGATGACAAAGTCATTCGATTCTCAATCATTTTTAATAAAACCTAAATAAATTTCTTTTGTATCAACTTGGTTTTAAATCCTGATATGCCTTAATCAAATTGATATGTAGAGAAAAGAATCTCCCATGAAAACTTTACATGCGATTTGGATGCTTACAACGATACCTAGAAAAGGAACTCTAAAGCTGTTGTATTTCAGCAACATTTTTAAGTGTTTTACAAAAATGCTCATAACTTCGACAATTTCTAACCGATTTCATCCATTAAAGGCTCATTTTCTCCGGTTTTGAATGGACTTTAAAAATAAATTATGGAATGATTTTTTTAATCTTTTCATCCCATTGAAAATGTTGATTAAAACAAGATTTTTATGGAAAATTCGCAGGAAAAATAAAAAAAAATGCTGTAAATTTTTAAATGACTTCAAAATTAAATTTTTAATTAAGACATAATATTCAAGTGAACGATAGCAAATTTATTTAGCTTAACTTTCATAAAAAAGATTTAAAATTGGTGCACTAGTTCCAAAGATATTGACATTTTAGTAATCGTACTTTTGTCCAAAATTCAAAAAATCAAAATTTTTGTATATCTCAAAAATGGCTCTACTTTAATTTTTTCTGACCACGGCATTGAATTCAGCGTAGGATTTTGCATTGGAAATGGTCATCACCTTACCGAGTTCAAAAATGCTGTAAACTAGTGTAATCGATGAGGAACAGATCGACAGTTTAAACAATTGTGTTTACAAAAGCTGTTTTGCTCCTTTGAAAAGTTGATGTAGAAGTGCTTGGAGAACTATTCAACTGTTCAAATCGGCGATGCTTTTAATTATATTTTCACTGCGTTGCTGTCAAACAAGAGCCAATGATATCATTACTTTTGATGACGTACCTCCGCACCTTACAATCACCATTCTAAGGTTTATATTTTCCCTAGCAAATCTTTCCTACCCCTCTTTAGCCTCTAAAATAAGTTCACTTTCAAAGCATGACCTTCCGGTTCATTTAACCATTTGAAGATCATTCCGTTTCGAAACGACTCGAGTGGAAGCATCCATTATTTACGAAAACAGACAGCACTTATTTTAAGCTAAAAAACTAATCCTCCAATTCCTCCCAGTTTTACTCCACTGCTCAGCTGCACTGCAGAAAGTGACCATCTTGCCTACTACCATCGCCGAAACCATGTTCTTGCGCCAATGGAATTCGAAACACAAACATCCCCCCCCCCCCTGTCCACCTTCCGTAAAGCGCAAATCCACTGCCGCCGGTCGTTGTTATAAGTGAACTAAATTATGATGATGGACTTTTCCCTCTTTAGATTCACCTCCTTCTCCTACTATGACACACTACTAGCAAGCGAACTCAGTTGGATGGTAGAAAGTAGATGCTTCATCTGCCAGACGGACATCCAATAAATAGCACCACGGGGCAGGCCATTTGGGCAATATTAATAAAATTATTCCGCGTTGTAAATATTTAGCCAAAGATGCTTAAGTAAACTTAGGCATCCAAATTGCACTTTAATTAGATACTGTAAACCGGCAACACCGGAGTGATGGAAATCCTAAATCAGAGCAGAATTACTTTCACTCGAAAAATCCCGAATAGGTCGTCGGATGAAATTATCCGTCTTCGCACCAGAGAGGAAGCATCTCTCTTTCTCGAAGGAGCAAATTCAAATTGTATATAATTTGCCTTCGCCCTGGTGCCGACTTTTCTAAAGACGCAACCTATTCTGTGCCTCCCGTTGGTTTTCCTTCTCTCCCGGGACCGAGTCAAACGGTGGTAATTTTCCGAACGACAATTTCCTCGGGTTGGTAATCAGCACAAGTTTCATCTTACCTTTGGACCATATGCTGAGTCTCGAGAGAAAATGGCCCGTTTCCTGTCTTTACGGGTCGACATGATGCGAAGAAGCTGCTATCAAATCGAATAGCTACTTGACGACGTAGTGCCAACAAAATGGCTGCTTTCGACATCCGCCATGGGTGAAGCCGGTTCTCCAAATAACACGTAATTTTCTCAAAAAATGTTTCCATACATCCCTGGCCACACCACACATAATTGAATCAAAAGGGCACCAATTTGAGCTCGGAAGAAGCGGAAAAAGGTAAAAGTTGTTCTTTACCTCAACCGTTTCCTTGGCACAGCAACAAAACGGCGCACGAATCAATTGAGGTAATTTGGATCATTTTTCCCTTGCTTTATCACGCTTCACTTGGTAGGTTCCTTTTCCCACTTCTTGCTTTGATGACAGTTGGCAGGTTGCTAGGTAGAGGGAGGGGTTTTCCTTTGGATTTTTATTCTCCCCCGAGGGAACAATCGATTTCCGATAATTGATTCATTGAATCAGTGTGGCTGTTGGAAATGGATCAATGGAATGGCAAAAAAGGGAGGACACCGATTAAAATTAGTGTTGCAATTGATGGTGATTGTATGGGAAAAGGCTGCTATTATAACAGAAAAGAAGAAACTTTCCAAACAGGATAGCATATTTTTCTTATTCGGATCATGAGCATCAGGTGAAGTATGTAAAACTGCTCAAATGTTTAAAGTACTGGTCAGACTGAAGAGGTAATATATGTTATAGAAACAGAGGGACAACTTGCTATGCAAAACTGGAAATCTAAGGGAATTTAACCTCCAGTCAGACAGTCCTTTTTTTAAACTATCGACAACAAAGACCAGCTGATAACGAGCGCATGAAAGTATACCTTTTTGTTTCAGATTACGGTAATACGTGCAGGTAATTCAAGTTTGGTTATAGAATCACGAACACTACTTTTTTCTATATTAACCACTCCTTTATTCAAATTTAGCTTCCCCAAGTGCCAATCACCAACGTGCATCGATTTTCACCCAGTGTTGTTAACTTTTAATGAGGTACACGGCCAATGAGAACAACTCAAATTTGAGTTTAGTTCACTCATAATCGCCAAAAGTGCAGGAACTCAGCGATGAGTTAATTTGCCTCATGTTTTCCTAGGTTTTTCCAGAATTTTCCAGGGAAAAATTCCCGAATTTGAGAAAAGTAAAGATTGGATTCACTCAGTCTATTGGTACTTTTTTATAAAATTCTGTTTGACGTAATTCACGAGGAAATTCCATTAAAAAGGAGACGACGCAATTATTCACTAATCATATCATTAACTTGAAAAATCGTAAACAAAAAGCTCACAAATTATACAGAAAACATAAAAATCGTGATAATCTCGAAAAGTATTTAAGGATTTGTGATCAACTCAATGATGCAATTTCTTTGGCACTTTCTGAGTATAACATAAAAACTGAGAATGAAATTAAATCATGTCCAAGAAACTTCTTCAATTACGTCAAAACTAAAATGAAATCGTGCAGTTTTCCATCAAAAATGACATTGGATGAAAAGGAAGGTAATAATTCTGATGATATATGTAATCTTTTCGGCACTTTTTTTCAAGAAACATACACGAAATTTTCAGATAATGATCGTGATTATGAATATTTTTCTTATTTTCCTGACTTTTCAACTACTGTTGGCGTTAATAACATTTCGCGTCATGATATTTGGAATGGCCTACGAGATTTGGACGCCACTAAAGGTTCAGGACCAGATGGAATCCCACCTACTTTTATGAAAAACTTAGCAACTGAACTCACAACCCCTTTATTCTGGCTGTTTAATATGTCGCTTGAATCCGGTATATTCCCGAAGGTATGGAAAAAATCTTACTTAATACCCATATATAAATCAGGTAAAAAATCCGATATTGGGATTGCTATCATTTCGTGCATTCCAAAACTCTTCGAATCAATTATAAATAAAAACATTTTTGGCCAAATAAAACAAAGAATAACTAGTGCACAACACGGATTTTTTAAAGGCCGTTCAACCACCACAAACCTTTTGGAATTTGTGGACTTTGTATTAAATGCAATGGACAGAGGTAACCAAGTAGAAGCTCTATATACAGACTTCAGCAAAGCGTTTGACAGAATTGATATCCCAATGCTGATTTTTAAATTAGAAAAAATGGGAATTGAGATGGAGCTCATCACCTGGATTAGATCGTATTTAGTTGATCGCCAGCAAATTGTAAGATTCAACGAAAAAACATCTAAGCTAAGGGATCGCACCTAGGTCCTCTTCTTTTTATTTTGTACATTAATGACGTCTCTCTTATTTTAAAAAATATCAAGGTACTTATATACGCTGATGACATGAAGCTATTTTTAGAAATAGGAAGCGATAACGATATGAATGTGTTTCAGAATGAAATAAATGTTTTTTACAGATGGTGTAGTAAAAGTTTATTGAAACTAAATATCAAAAAATGTAATCTTATAACGTACAGTAGAAAACTAAACAAACAAAATCTTTGTATTACATTAGGTAATGAAAATGTTCAAAAATGTGAAAATGTAAGAGATTTAGGTGTTATTCTAGATTTTAAATTGACATTTGTGGACCATTATAACACAATAATACATAGAGCAGGCAATATGCTTAATTTTATAAAACGTTTCGGTCTCCACTTTAAAGATCCTTATACAATTAAATCACTTTACGTTGCTTATGTGAGGTCAATTTTAGAATATTGTAGCGTTGTTTGGTCACCCTATATGAAAAAGCATGAAGAACGAATAGAGTCAATCTAAAAGCAATTTTTATTATATGCATTACGTAAGTTAGGTTGGACGGCTTTTCCTCTCCCGTCATATGAAGCACGTTGCTTGCTGATCAGCATTCAAACATTGAAAGAACGTCGGGATTACGCAAAGATTTCTTTATTAAACAATATCATTTCGCAACGCATTGACTCAGCTGATCTATTGTCAAGGTTAAATTTGTATGCACCTTCCCGACAATTACGCAATCGACAGTTGTTCACAGTAGATCGCCATCGGACCAATTACGCTAAATTTGGACCTGTAAATCAGATGATGACTGTTTATAATCATCATTGTGAAATTATTGACCTAAATATGCCCTCAACAGAATTAAAAATATATTTCAGAACCCTGCGAAGTCATAGAACATAAGTCTTAATGTTAATATGTAGTCTACGATTTGATTGATTGACGAATAAATAAATAAATAAATTCCGAGACTGAATAAAATTTTCGTCAATTTCCTCATTTTCTGGCAGATTTTTTAGGTTTTCCACAGGAAACCATGGGACAAATTTTACTAATCGCTGAGTTCCTGCATTTTTGGCGATTATGAGTGAACTAAACTCAAATTTGAGTCGTTCTCATTCGCCGTGTTCGAACCGTAGATAGGGTTTTGAAACTTTCAAATCCCCTCTCTCTTCCTGTTGCAGGACTTAGAAATATTTAATAAAACTCCCTAAGATCTCACATCCAATATTTCCATGGAAATGCTTACTTAATTATTCAATGACTCGAAATGCCGAATAGCATTATTCGGTGCATCACTAGTTTGTAGAATTGTAACTCGGCGTTGAATGAAAGCCATTAGTCCCTTGACCGATATGGCGTTGAGTGTTGATGCGTGATGCATCTTCATTCCTTTAGTTTACGTCGTTCTCTGTTCTGCAATCTAGTGCCAATCACCGACGGACATCGATTGCCATCGATTGACGGCAATCGAATGTGCAGGAAGGCAGCTTTTGCACACCTGCGTACGATATCGCACCCATGCAACACACGTGGGCCGGGACCAACGGCTTTACTTCCCTTCCAAAGGAAGACGTGACCATTTATGCCTCATAAAAATCCCACCGACCTCGGCTGGGATTGAACCCAGACCCAGTGATATCACCTGGAACGAAAGCGAGCAACGAACGAGCACCCTGCGTTGGGTTGTGTTCAGCGTTGCCAGGTCATTTTCAGAAAAATCTGGACCTGTCAAAATATAAAATCTGGAAAAATCTGGAATGCTCCAAAAAATCTTGTTTGTAACATAATGCTATTTAAATCAAAGTGATCTGCCGATCTCCCGTAAAAATCGCTCAGTATGATCATCTGGAATTTATTCAAAGTACCAGAATGTTTATGAATTCCAAGTTTTAAAAAAATATGAAATTATATAAAGCAAACTTGTAAGTATTGCTTAAATCATGCCAAAGTTAAGAAAAGTATTGACACAGTGTACCCATAAAGTTTAAATATCCATTACGCAGCATTTCAAAATTGAGTTAAACTGCAGAAAATGTTTTTATGATTCTGAAGCAGCAACTTTGATGGGATGATTTTTTTAAGCCAAGCTAAGCGATTTACCCAAGTAACCATAGGCACCTTATTTCGCCTTTTTGGCTATATACGGGCCTCATCAGAACTTACAAACACTGGTATAGCCGTTGTTTAGCTGTATATAGCCAAAAAGGCGAAATAACGTGCCTATGGTTACTTGGGTAGTCCTTACTATTTGATGTTGTACCAGAATATGTCTTAAAGATTTTTTTTTAGTTCTAAATAATTCTAATATTACCCTGAGGTTTATCAGACTTAAAATTTAACTCTTGAAGTCCTACAACTCACAACACCCGGTAGACCAGTAGGCAATTTTATTCTAAACTAAAATTCTCCTGACTGAAGTGAGAATAAAAGCCTAACATCGTGGTACTCACACACAGTTTACCTAAACTACGGGTAACTCCACATGACCAGTGTTGGAAAAGTTCGCGATATTTCACGAAGTTCACCAAGGGAAAAGTTCGCGAGTCATAGTGAATTTTCGTGAACTTTTCCATCACTGCATATGACCATTACAGATAATTATGCCAAAGAATAATTTTATTACATAACTAAATTTAAATTCTGAAAGCGTCATTTTTGAAGTCTCAGGATCTTGGATCTTGATTCTAAATTCTGGAATTTATATTTCCTGGGTCTCAGATCATTAAATTTTTAGTTAGTCTGAATTTACTTGGAGCTCTTCACAGAATATCTTCGTCCTTTTTTCAGAGTTCAGTTTGAATCACCCTAGAATTTCATCATACGTCTTTTCTGGATTCCCCTAAAGTAATCTTGATAGTATCCAAACCATTTCAGTAACATTATATGAGTGCTTGGCATTATCTCTTATAATCTCTTATAAATCGCTCTCTCATTCCACAGTTCCCTCAGACTGGTAATAATTTCCAAGAATCGGCATAATTTTGTCTCAATTTTTCTCTATGAAATTCCCTTGGAATATTCTTAATATGTATTGGTATGCTCTTCAGAATGACCGTCACATTCTTCTCAAACTTATCCTTTGAACTGCTTTGTAGGTATTGTTTTGAAATCCTCTTCAGTATTTCCTAAGTGCTCAAGTACTTTGCCAAAATGGCCCTGAAAGTCTCCCAAAAATTGCAAGATTTCTTAAAATTTGATAAAATTGAATCTCCATAGAAACATTGGACAGAATCCCATTGAAATTATTTTCCCGATTCGTATCAGCATTCTCCTTAAGTTTCATCTTAAGAATTTTCTATGATTTCTCTTCCGAATTTGTAAAGTTTGTAAAAGACAATTGACATTGTTTTTAACCAGAGGTTGCACAGACTGCATACTCACACTTCACTGTAAACTATTTTCAGAATTACCTTACAATTCTGCAATCTAGGGCAATTCAGAATTCTTAAGTATTTCAGACTGCTAAGGTAGCTCAATATTCACAGGTACTTTAATCAAAAATGCTAATAATTATAAGATTCCTTTAAAATTCTCCTAAAAAATTCACTTACTTATTCTCAAAAAAACATCACGAACATACTTCAAAGTCCTGGTGGTTGTGTAGATTCAAAGGCCTTGCTAATCTTTCAAAGCTCAATTTATTGTTTTCAATCCTGAACAGTTTTCGATTTCTATAAATTCCAAAATTAGGAAAATTCCTCCACATTGATTTATTTTTATTTTTATGAATCCAGAATTTAAAAAAAAAACAATTATAGCCAAGATCTAAACAAAAGCTCAAAATAAAAAAAAAAAATATCTAGCTCGATATTTTTAAAATATTTGAAGATTTTTTTTAGCCATTGCAAACATGTTGTAACAATTCCATGTATGCTGTTGCACTAATGTCCAACGTTGATGGCACGCACGGTGCGTGCCATTTTAATGAACGGCGTTGATGTACTGCCAGAAAAATTTAAGCTTAAAATCTGCTTAAAAACTAAAACAATATTAGCATGATGGTAATATTACATGTATAAAGATGTTGAAGAAATAACTATATCTAAAACTGTTCTGAAACATAATACGATGTTAGTTAAAAAATGTCCCCGCCATCCGCGTCTCCTAGTCTAGCGCGGATAAAATAAATTAACAAAACAAATACTGTCAACATTGTCTGAGCTCCCGTGTAGGTAAGGTGTGTGTGATTTTAAGCTATGAATTATGAATTATTTTAAGAACGATTCCAGCACCAGCGGCCTCACAATTGTTTCGTCTAAACGGTAATTAACAAAGGAAGACGTCAGCAAGATTTTAAACCAGTCCAAAAGCTTAGAAACGCCACCATCGGAATGTAAATTATGCAGCAGGATGTTGAAAACGACATCAAAAAGCAATCTAAAACGACATCCCAAAGACCTGCACCCGGAAAAGTTCACAGAATTTGGTCTTGACCCCGATTATGAAGCGGGAAAAGAAAAAGATGCCGAGAGTTGGTATGCCCATGAACTACAACTTCTACATGATCTCCTGCATCAAAATGGTGACAGAAGGTGTTAGTCTTCGAAAAACCAGTAATTTATGACATTATGACAAAAATCGAAGGAGCTCTGAAGGTGCCGGGAATAATATTCGTGGAAGAATTGGAGAGGTCGCTAAAAGGTTCCAAGATCAAATCACGAAGGATTTGAAAGAAAAGTTTGTGTGCTTGAAGCTGGATTCAGCGTCAGAAAGGGACGAAGCATCCTAGTTGCGAACACACAGTACCTGAAAAAAAGATCAATGGTGGTAAGGACCCTCGGTTTAATTGATATGAAGGTAACTAAAACCGCGGAAAACATTCGTGACGAAGTATTCAAACTTTTGTCACGATTTGATCTGGAAGTCGAGCAACTGTACTTTGTCACCACGTAGGTCACCACAGATAAAGGGTGAATAACGTGAAGGCAGTTTCTCTCATAAGACGGTACAGGCAATCCCCCTTATACCAAGTTCACATTACAGCCTTTTTTCAACTGAAATATCTGAATCTATCGGATTCTACTTTCCTTTGCGTTCTCAAACTTCTAAAATTTTCTAATCACTTTGGTCAATATTCCTACAAGGTTCAAATAGGCTACCTTTGCCAATCCAAAGGCAGGACCGTTCACCCATACCATCGTCTAAGACGATCAGCCGTTGCGGTCTCGTGGCATTTACAGCGTTAAAAGAGTCGGGCCGCCTTAGGTTAGCTTGTAACATTGGCGCCCTCTCTCCCGCTGACTTAGCCCGTCTCGTTATTGACTACGGACGGATTTGGCCACCCCCAATCATCCAGGGGGCGATATGAGTCTCTTCAAACTTCAACTAGACAACTAAGTCTAGGTGGCATACGAAGTTATACTTCATGACCAGCAGCTCAAAATGCTAATTTGTGATATCACTACAATGTTCCCTCTTCCAGTGGGGAAAGATCAACTTTAGCAGTTTGACAGCTGTAAATACGGTTGCAAAGAACAACTGGTCAAAGGGAGTGAACTCCCTAAGACCAGCCGAATTTCGCTGTCATGTTACCATGACAGTTGACATAAGTCCAACTCCCATACTCGGCTCGAACCGACATGGGGGCTGGGTCCTCAGGGGTCACCAACCTGTGCAATGAGGACCCGTCTACCCCAGGGGCGCGGCTCTATACAGATACACACGTAGACCCTGAGGCGGGTGACCATGAAAAGGAGCCAAGGCCCCTTTTCATCATCACATTACAGCCTATATCACGTAATATAGGCTGTCTTATGAGTGCACATTGCAAGACATTGAACGGGGTATTATCATAGAGGTAACTCTAAGACTAGAAGGTCCCGAAATAACGTGCTCAACTTTTTGGCTCAGCTCTGGTACTCTCTTTGTTCCCAAGCTAATCGATTCACCTCTCGAAACATAGGAAAAACCAATAACCCCTCATTTTATCTGTCAAACTTTCATAGCGAATCAAAACAAACATAGTGTAGAACTAGAATTTCGACTAGAATGGGATACGTTAATGGTTTGCTTGGGACCAATAGGCTAGTCAAGCAGTGAGCCAATTTAAACTCGTTAGTTTCGAATTGATTGTTGGTATTATCATAGAGGTAACTTTAAGACTAGAAGGTCCCGAAGAAATGTTTTCAACTTTTTGGCTCAGCTCTGGTACTATCTTCGGTCCCAAGCAAATTTTATCTGTCAAACTTTCATAGTGAATAAATAAAAAACATAGTGTAGTACTAGAATGTTGTCTAGTATGGGGTACGTTAATCGATTTACTTGGGACCAATAGGTTAGTCATGTAGTGAGCCAATTTTAATTCGTTAGTTTCCAACCGGTGGTATTATTCTCATTTTCGATCGAACCGTATTTCCATACAAAACAAAAATATTTTGTATGAAAAATACGATTGGAACGAAAACGAGAATAAGGGCGAATATTAGAAATGTAAGAGGACACAACAAATGATCTCAGCACTGGAGTCGACTCTGGAGATGAGAATGATTGCGAAAATATCTAACATCTACCCCGTTCGAAAATTTGCACGCACCGTTTAAAAGTTTTGGATACGAAAAAACCTACACGAAGCGTTTTCTACGTACACACGAATTTGCTTGGTCCGTTTGCATTCGTTTAATGCATAGTTCGACTACGTCCGCAACATGAGAAACGAATGGAGGGTGTGCAACAGTGCAACTGTCAGCTTTTCGGTTCGGTTTATAGATTCTAAACAAAGAATGAACGCGTTCAAGCACATCACTGCCCAGACCCATTGGGGTGAGAAAGCAGTCCCGCTTACCACTACACCACCGGCGCCGAATGATGCGTGATGCAATCCTTTCTGGTAGTGAGATCCAAATGAATGCTCATCATGTGGATCAGTAGAATGTCCCAATATTCTGTTTTCTCCCCAAGCTAATGGAGAGAATTGTTGAAATATCAATTTTCGTATCATCCTAAGCATATGGTACACCCTAAGCGAGTTGATAAGGAAAGGACTACAATCGATTCTGCAGCAAACTGCTGTACAATAGATTCTTCTGCAAACTGATGTACAATAAAATGTGCGCTATCTTTTATTGTGCAGCTGTATAGCCGAACTACGTGCCGTATATGCCTATTGTTGCTATGATAGTTCAAATTATCACCGATGGTCTGCGAAAAGCGATTTCTCTAACACAGATTTCAAAGTTGAATTCCATCCGGTCATCACCTCGTGGTGAGTGGTGGTGTTTCCCCAGTACACAACGAAATGCTCCCCACGAGCAGCTAGCTACTTAGGCTGGCCTCAACCGCTGATCGGATTCAGTTCCAATCACCGTGTGTAGTGGTATCCGGGCGTCGGCATCATCTGTAGCAGCAAAAGTGCTTTCGGCGCGTGGCGTTGAACATTGTTCTGCAGTACACAACGAAGGGCTGCCTGCAAGCAGTGAGCTGCAGCCCACATGAGCATTGGACTGATGCAAAATTTGACTTTTTCGCTCCACAATACTTAAACGATTCCAAATCGGATCCTGACTAACCTCTCAAAATTTGAACCCCTTTGGTGAGAAACTGAGATGACACAAACCATTTGAAGTTTGTATGGGAATTACTATGGTAAAACCAAGATTTTTGTTCATGTCTATCAATTCACCATATCGGTCTGCTTCAAAAGCTTTCAACTGTGCTTGCAAGAAAATTTTCCCAGCTACAACTTTGCCGAAGACCACTTTTGGATTAAATGCAAGGATCGAAAGTTATCAATGGTTCAATGCGCTGATGTCTAATGATCATGCTCAATCAACTGCTCAGCAGGCAACATTGGTGTTTCTGGGGCGTTGAATAGGACACAAAAATCATGGCTACTATGTCACACTGCAAAATACAGTGTTGCCTACAGAGCAGCTGCTTGATCATGTCATAAGTTTACCAATCTCTTAAATAATTAATAACTTTTTCCTGTCTCGTTTTACATAGAAACGATCTTGAGCAAAGTTGTAGCTGAGAAAATTTTCTTTAAAGGGTGATACGGTCAAAATTTGGTCAAGGGAAAACGCGTGTAAATCGGTGAAATCGTTTATTTAAAAAATCAAATTAAATTTCTTTTTCAAGTTCAATTAGTATAAAATTCAGGAAAAATATTCAGTTAGGCTTCCGCTTTTCCAAATCCGAATTGCCGGGCCTTACGCTTGACCCCTGCCATCAGATTTTGTACAGCCACCTTCTTCGCCGCAGAAAGCCAGTTTGCCTTGAACTGCTGCTCGCCCTTAGCAGTTTTTTGGTCTTCTTTAGGTTCCGCTTGACAATAGCCCAGTATTTCTCAATTGGGCGGACCTCTGGCGTGTTGGGAGGGTTCTTGTCCTTGGGAACCACCTGCACGTTGTTGGCGGCGTACCACTCCATGGCCTTTTTACCGTAATGGCAAGATGCCAAATCCGGCCAAAACAGTACGGAACAACCGTGTTTCTTCAGGAAAGGCAGCAGACGTTTATTCAAACACTCTTTCACGTAAATTTCTTGGTTGACAGTCCCGGAAGCTATGAAAATGCTGCTTTTCAAGCCACAGGTACAGATGGCTTGCCAAACCAGATATTTCTTTGCGAACTTTGACAGTTTCATGTGCTTGAAAACATCTGCTACCTTTCCCCTTCCTTTTGCCGTATAATACTCCTGTCCCGGAAGCTGCTTGTAGTCGGCTTTGACGTAGGTTTCGTCGTCCATTACCACGCAGTCAAACTTCGTCAGCATCGTCGTGTACAGCCTCCGGGATCGCGCTTTGGCCGTCGTATTTTGTTTATCATCGCGATTTGGAGTCACTACCTTCTTGTAAGTCGATAGTCCGGCTCGTTTTTTGGCTCGATGCACGGTTGTAGACGATACACCCAGCTTATTTGCGGCATCTCGGAGAGAGAGGTTAGGGTTTCGCTTGAATCTACCGTCTCTCTTTGTCGTCTCAGCGGCTTCCGGTTTTCGATTTCCCCCCGATCCAGACTTCCTGGCTGTCGACAAACGTTCCCCAAACACTTTAATTACATTTGTAACGGTTGATTTGGCAACTTTTAGCGATTTTGCCAACTTTGCGTGCGAGTAGCTCGGATTTTCGCGATGCGCGAGCAAAATTTTGATACGCTGCTCTTCTTGCTTGGACGGCATTTTGACAACTGAAGAGTGAATTCCAAAATCAAAATAGGAGCAACATTCTACACACACACACACCTTCAAAATGAGGGGTGTTCAGGTTTTTTAAATGCAAAATTGAAAGAAATACGTCAAGTTGATATTGACCAAATTTTGACCGTATCACCCTTTAATAATGGCTATCGAACTGTTTCGCAGCTCAATATGGAAAAAAACTAGAAGGAAATGAACAAAAAGTTGAGATTTCCCATAGTAATTTACAAGCAAACTTCAAATGGCTTGTGCGAAGTCTGTTTCTAACCAAATGAGTTGTAACTTTGGGAGGCTAATCAGGACCCGATTTGAAACCATTTAAGCACTGTGGAGCGAAAAAGTGAAATTTTGCATCAGTCTAATGAGCATCCATAGAAGGAAAAAGAAGCCGCACCGCTATTGATCGGAATCAGCAGCTCTTCGTGAGTCGCTGTGGGCCACTTATGGCAAGCGCGTCACCCTCATTTCAAACAACATACAGCTCACTAACCTCATCTGTGTTTAACACCCTAATAGCTCAGCATTACTCAACCATTACGACAAAACGGTCCTTTTCATAACCACTACAAATTTGTAAGAGAGTTTTTTTTTTGGACATTTATCAAGGTCATCTATCGGATGTCAGTTCCCATATCAAGATAGAACTGGAATTAGGGCGTAACAGCTTTTGTAAACAATGACATGTTTCGATTCTGTCTTGAAAGTCTACGCTCGCTCACGCAAATCAACATTACCATTAGGTAGGGAAAGACTTTCTCTAACCGACGGTAATGTTGGTGTGCGTCTAACATACGATGTACTTTAAGGCAACATTGGGGGTGCGTTTTCAAAAACCAAAGTAGGTCGCGGCATGAAAGAGGTCTAGTTTTTAGCCAGAAATGATGGATTTAAAACCTTAATACGCCAATCGATGTGAATGTTTTTCTACGAATCTGTTAAAATTAAGACTATCATTTTTCAAAATGTCACTATTGAAAATTGCACGGATGTGCAACTGTTGCTATGATATTTAAAATTATCACTGATTGCCTGTGAAAAGCGATTTCCCTAACACAGATTTAAAAGTTGAATTCCATCCGGTCTCACCAAACGGTGTCTGTTCAATCACCGCGTGGTAAGTGGTGGTATTCTCCTGTGCACAACGAAATGCTGACTGCAACTAGCGAGCTGCAGCCTACATGAGCCTACGTGGAGGGAGGAAGAAGTCGCACCGCTATTGATCGGAATTAGTTGCTTGTCGTGAGCCGCTATGAGCTATGCCAAGCGCGTCATGCTAAAGACTCTTTAGTAAAGAGTATAAACAGAGAGAATCCCGCTCAAATTCCTATTCCTACACGAAACACAAGCTCCTGCTGAAGTTGCAAATAAGTTGTTTTATATAAAACCACGTAAACCTACATCACCATTGCGTACAACCCCATAGGGCTGTCCCTTGTAGTTTTTTGTATATAAATATGAATTTTCTTCAAAATCGCCTCGAAACATTGCTCCGTCATTCTGAAGTATTCATGGTATTTTACCGGGTCTGCTACCAGCTCTTGATACAGCGTTGCAAATTCTCCTTCAGTATCCCGGTTCCTCGACGCATCATGGACCCACTTTCTTTTTTTTTACCTGTTTGCTTCTGCTCGTCTTCCTCTTCCTCCTCTTCCAAAGCAATCCCAATCATGGCTAATTCTTCGTCTGAGAATTCATAAAGCTCCATAATTCTACCTGTTATCTACACTATAGTTAACTATCTGGTCGGTATTTCAAGCAAAACAAACAATCCGTTGCATGGATCCGTTGATACATGCAGCGATGCCAGATATTTGTAATTTTCCGTAGATCTACAGAATTGGTCAAGTTTTGCGAAAATACGGACCGATAGGCACGGGGCACGGGGTCCTACAGAATTATGCTTTTTCTACGTCAAATATCCAGCCCGCTCTCGTCACTTCCTAAATATATGACATCTACGGAATGGCCCTCGAAGAAATCTGGTATCATTGGATACATGTCAAATCTAGGTTCGACACATACTGCCTTCTGTACAAATGCTTTTCAAGCTTTCCCGATCGACTTCCGGCAAAATGACGATTTCCGATTCGATAAATATTTATTACTTATGACAGCACAACAACCACGAACTTACCGTAGTGATTCGATATTTGGGCGTAACTGTTTTTGTAAACAATGACATCTATCTCGGATTTGTCGTGCATAAAAGCTCATTTTCGCAATATAACAACATAATCAGATATATGAGTGATTAATCTAGCAGCTGGTATAGTTTACTTGCGAAATCGAGTTTTTATTCATAAGGAATCGGTGATTGAAGATCGTGAAGACCAACGATTAGTCCTCTTCTACCTTGAAAATACGTCATTGCGTAGGCAACTCACAGATAACAAATACAATGTTAGACTGAGTCAAGCTCAGAGAAGTGAGCTACCCTTTTCGCTCATTATATCCACAAATCGCTACATGTGCTTATTTCACGAGACGAGAGTGAGTGTCTCTCTGTGAGTAGCATTCGTTGGCAGTTTGGGTTTACAGAGCAATAGCGAATTTGTTTATTCTCAGGTTGGTACCAGTTCCAACCCAATGCAAACCCGAACTTTTTTTCAGCGCGAAAGTCGACCCGTGTCAGGTTATAAAAACAAACGATCTTGTACTCAGCTGTACGCATTGAGATCTTTAGTTTGTAGCGTGCACTCACAACAAGCCTTGCGTAGAATAAGTAGTAATGTATCGTGAGTGCACACAGCAATGATGTTGTTATCGTCTTGCTCTCTTGAGATCTTGGTAACTCACTGTTCGAAATGCTCTCTGCGTATTAGTGTTAAGAGTCAGAGTTCTAAGCTATCGATGATATCGATGATGATGCTAAAAAATCTTGTAGCAGGCGTGTGCGTATTCATTAATAGCTAGAAGCGATTTTTTGACATCACTGATCTGGACTCAAGTGCTGACATGTCGTCACGGAACGGTTGGTAGCAGAGAAAGTATGCCAAAAACCGTACAGCTGATTCAAGATCTCTGTTCCGTTAGCGTCAAGGATTTTCCGAAAATGGTTATCATGTAAGATCTATGTTATTAGTATTAGTTTTAAATTATCTATTTATTAAACCTTTCATTATTATAGGTCCAAAAGCATACTTTCACATGTTTCAAGAGGAACGAAAACCACTGTCGGTTCAATATTCCGTACTGGCCGATGGATCAGACATTAGTTTTGCTTCCGGTTGCGTCCAATGATAGCCGCAGCGATCGGCTCACCCGGAAAGCCAAGATAATGCGAGTAGCGAAAACACATTGAATGCATTTCCCCTATATCTCCACGAGTTTCGGAAGCGCGTGAGAGACCAGGAGGCAGGGAAACCTGCGAAACAGACGCGGACTGTTGCTGAACGCGTTCGAATGTGTCGAGCCAACCAGAAAGCGGCCAAAGTTAATGCGTCGCCAACTACTAATTGTGACGTTGGAGAAGGCCCACCGACTCGAGGTAGGAACTGTGATTCTATTTTTAACCTGTGAATAGCAGACTCCCATAGTGCAATTTAGAAAATTGAACGCTAAAATTTATCTTAACTTTGCTTTGCATTATCTTGTTGTGATTGTTATGTGCAACCCTTAGTTTAAAGAAGAAACAATACATAATATTGTACATTGGATGCATTTCTTAACGATTGTAACTGCACTCCGTCATTAGAGTATCAATTCACTGTCCAACAGTTCTGTTCAAGCGATCCATGAATGAACTATGGACAAACCCATTCAACCCGTGGATAGCAAGCCACCTCGGCTCTAACATAGACTTGCAATTCATCCTGGACGAGTATACCTGCGCTGCGTACGTGGTTGAATACGTAAAAAAGACCAAGCGCAGAGACCAACCTGTCTCCACCGGGATCTCATCAAGCTGCATGAAGAGTTCCCTGATCAAGACTTCACCACTCTCTTGAAGAAGGTCAGCATCAAGACGCTGAATTCTGTGGCGATATCTGCCCATGAAACAGCATGCTATGTGTTACGTCAGCCGATGTCAGAAGCAAGCCGAGCGACGCAGTTCATTCCAACGATGTGGATGTGAAACGAGTGAATAAAGTCCAGAAAACGAAATCAACGAATGGACGAGGAAGGCATCACTGACGACTCGACTGTTGTATGGATTTTGAATATCATACAGATGTATGAAGCTCGTAATGATTTGGATGATCTGTGTCTAGCCGATTTCACAGCCCTCTACCAACAGCAATGGTATGGCTATGACGTGTGGAAGCTTTCTGACTACACGCGTGAAATGGTGCTACTCTTCGTCCCGTTTCGCAATGACCTGTGTGATATTCTCAACCAAAACAAGTTCTGCAGTATATCAATCTACTCTCGGACCGAGGAAGAAACGCCCGGATGCGGAACAACCGACCGTTTCGTCGACAAAGAATTCTCCTGCCAAGCGGCACAAGGAGAGGCCAGCACAGAATCGTCCCGGGTTTCGTTTAGTTTCAACTATATGATGTCTCTGTTAGGACAGACACCTTGTGGTCCTAGCAAATATATGGGTAAATTTGATACTACAATTTTCGGTGAATTTCTTTGTTGTTTACTTTTTTCACTATTTGTCAAAAAATTACTGGATAAATTCCCCGTAGAATGGCATATTGAACGACATATTTCACAATACTGATTTGAAGAAATATGGGTTTGAAACACTCCCATTTTAGTTAAATGACTCATTTTCGATTTCTGACCCCCGTAGTCCAACGTTTAAAGCTACAAGCGACAGCCCTACGGGGTTGTACGCAATGGTGACGTAGGACTACGTAGTCTTATATAATAAATCTTATTTGTTAACTGCAGTAGGAGCTTGTGTTTTGTGTAGCTTGTGACGCGCTTGGCATAGATGACCCACAACGACACACGAAGAGCTACTGATTCCGATCAGCAATAGCGATAGCGTGCCAAAATTTTCGATCATGACTTTTGCGTGGTCTGGGCTTGAGAGATCACCTATGCAAAAGTCATGGGCCTTTACCCCGAATACTCCGATGATTCCCGGGATCGTTATTATTCGTCGTTTATCGTGTGAATCTATTTTCAAACGCACAGATTAACAGACGTCAATTAAGCCTATACTCTAAAGCTCGTATTTCTATAAATAAACTCGGGGTTTGGAACTACTTATGTTCTGTCCTACTAAGCACAACCCGCACTTAATCTCTTTTTCAAACAGGTATGAACCCAAAATGGAGTAATTCTACTATAGATAACTTACAAATTTATTTACCTTTCTGCACATACCGTTGGTTTTGATAAATAGACACAAATTGATGAGATATTATTAGAAATCTAGCACTGCTTCTTGATTTCCAATTCGTTCTACGAATTTCAATTCCGTCCTAACACAATGAAACGCCATTGGTTTTTCTAGGTTTTTCTTCGTTCTGAAAATGAAGGCAGAAACAATGGATTTGTTAGAAGCGCTTCTTTTGTTTTGAGAACAATGAGGGTAAATATTCATGCAACGCGCTCATATATGGGCTGTTTACACTTATTCTAGTTCACTAGCTCAACCAGCTCAACTAACTAGCACGAATTCAGTTGTCTCTCAAATGTCATGCTGGATGATGCTGACATGGCTCTTTACACTTACGCTAGTTCACTAGCTCAATCAGCGCAACCAACTAGCACGTATTTCAGTTGTTCCTGAAATCGCATGCTGATAGATGCTGACGCCCTGTTTACATTATGCTGGCTACTTTTTAGTACAGTGCTATAGCACTAGCGCTAGCAAAAAGGCACTGATGTAAACACCACATTAAGTACAATTCTAGTAAACTAGCACTAGCAAATCAGCACAGATGCTAGTTTAGGAGCTTAAACATTTTTTTTATCAAATTTATGAATTAAAAACGAGAATAGATTTTATGAATCGGTCTACTGGTTGTGAAGATAAGGACAGAACATATTCAGGTTAGCCAAAGACTATAATATATCACATGAGATTAATGGAAGTCATAATGAGTAACCAAAACTAAATTGTTCATGCCAGTGGTCTGACTCCCTAAAGAATGTTGTAGGTAATCCATAAATTTATATTTGGCGTTCGATGGCTGATGTGATTTCTTGCAGACCGGAATCTCACTTCAGCAGAAAACGCTAGCGCTACCGGGGAGTAAATGGATCGAATTTCTTGTGTCTTTCTGCGCCTTGACCGATAGCTGCGCTCTGCAAACTGCACTTCTGGTCGCCCTTCCTGATTTTGATTTGAATTCGGTGATACCACAAACGAAGTGACAGACAACTAACTGGCGAAGAAATCCATTTAAATAATGTGGTTCACTGTAATAGAATTTTCTTGGAAGCTTATGCCATCATCCACCAGATGGGTTAGTTTTTTTGTTTTGATTTGAACAAAGTTGATTTTGTGTACAATGATTCTTTGACAGTGTGCAAAGAGTGCGTATCATTCAGTCATTTTTTTATGCATTTCAGTTTTGAGTAGAGTGAAAGAGATAGAACCAAAACATTCTAGTACATTTGGTGAAAATGCTAGTTCAATCTAGTAGTAGTGTTGCCATGTGGTACAATCCAGTAGTAGTGGTGTTGCCATATGGTACACTGAAAAATTGCAATAGCAGGTGCGTCACCAAAGTTTTCGAGCCGCTCCGTCTGTCACTTCGTTTGTGGTGATACCATCAATACAGCTATTTCTTCGTCTGGCCAACCCTTGTATTTCTCTTTAAAGTACATTGGTTTTCGTGATGCTTTTACGAACTTTTTTGTAAAGCTCTTCCAAAAAGTTTCGAATATGTGGTCATTTCCACGACTATGAAAGAATGTTTCTAAAATTACCTTCTTTCTTTCTGCTTGGCAACCTACGTTACGATTTTTTTCGTAAGCAGTTTTCTCTGGATCTGCTGCACCACCTCAAAGACTGTTCATCAAAATATGTGAAATAAATTGTTATAAACAAGAGTTTACCTTCCATTTTGCGATATGAAATGATATTTTAGAATACTGGTAACTGAAAAATTCACTGCACAAATTCTGATACGATGATGGCGTCATAAAGTAGCCTATAAGATTTGACGTTTGTTGTGTGGTGTGAGTGCGTCATGGTGTATACAGCTGTTGGTGATTGGCCAACAAATAGGAAACGAGTTTTGACTGTGAGTTCTTAATGTGTATTTCGCTACGTGCATTAAAAACGTCCTGTAATAACAGTAAGATTGTTCTAAGTAAATTTGACAATATCTTAAATTCATTTTACAAAACAAAATACACTTTATTTAACGCGAACACTAAACTGATATATAATAAGTTTATTTAAAGAGGGAACGAAAATGAAGTGATTACTCCGCGACGGTTTGTTTTACTCTACAATCTACTGCTCTATGTACTACACAGCTGACCGGTGGTCGAGGGAGATCAGACCAGTGATGCAAAATATCATGACACTCGTCTTCGCATCAACCGACTATCGCTGACAGATCGTTTTGTCACGCTGTGAGAGTTAGAGCCATGGCAAACAACAATCACCAGTAATGGTCGCTGCTCTCAAGCAAAACGTTACACTCGCTGCTGATGATGAAAAGCACAACGAAAACAGTGAAGACTCCTGCAGTACGATGATGAGAAAAAGCGAAACGACAGAAGAAAATGAAAACAATGCCTACGCAATCCAAGTTCGTCTCTACAGACACGACTGTGTGAGCTACAAACAAAGCAGACAACATGAAACGAAGCTGTTGGGCTCACTCACCAACACACTCACATAAGCAAGCAATTAGCAAATGCTTCAAAACGAGTACAGATGAGTGTCGTGATTGTCGAGAATGACCGGATCGGCGATGGATCACAACAGAAGACGACATTCACCAGTTGCTTTTTACTTCTTTCGTCTACTTGATGGATGCAGGCTTGCCAAAAGCTCCATCAAGAGTCATCAATAAGCTGAGCTCCAGCATATTTTGATGATGAAATATTTTGCTCTCACGGAGCTATACTTGATGCTCAAGCTGGGCTCTTGCCAACCCGCATCTTTGTGAGGGATGCGGAGCTCGTTCTCGGGTGTACATCGACTCTGCCTGCCGAGCAGAAATTTTAACTTCGTGATGCGCTCGCGCAAAGCAGTAAACTTGGAGCTTCGTGATGTATTCGTAGAGAGCATGGCTCTTGATGGCTTCTCCCAGAGCGCATGAATGAGTGATTTTGTATTGTATTCGAGAAAGAAGTGCACAACCAAGAAATGAAAAAAAAAAAAACATTATGGAACGTATGCATACATTTCGTAACGCAAAAGTGGGAACTGGATTCATAGGGTAACTGTCTATATTCTATTCTATATATTCGTGTTGAAAATAAATGTATTTGTTTTTGTTTGGTTTGACAGCTATGCGAACAAAATAAACATATTTTGAAATTATTTTAGTATTTGAGTGCAGGGTTAAGCAAAATAAAACGGATTGCAAAGAAATGAAAATAAAAAAGATCTTCGGGCAGGGCATCTAAATCCCTGCTTATTTTCGGCGAGGGGCTGTCAACTTGAGTATTTTCGATTCATCTACCCGACTTGAAAATGTGTATTTTGTATTTTTTCGTATTTATGTATGCGGGGACCAGTCGGGGTGAAGTTGATACAGTGGGGTTCCGCCGGTTGTGTCATTTTCGGGCCGTTTTCTGTTAAGTTGAGCATAGCTGGGGCAACTTTTGCCGAATGTAAACAAGAAGAAAATAAAAAGGCATGACACGCTAAAAACCGTTTACCCAAATCCTATATTGTTAAACTTAACATGGTTTTGAATTTAATTAAAACGTAAATATTTTAGTTTTAAACATGCTTTCAATTTACTTTGAATAATTCATATGTTTAAAGTATAAACATTTATATTTTTGTTTCAAATGAACAAAATTCGTATCCGTGATATTCATGTTATTTTCCAACCTTTTAATTTAACTTTTGTTATTTACATTTGCTAAAGATTATCCCAAGCTTTACCAAAGTGATCCTATGTGGTTTCAAATCTATTTTTAAGTTTTTTTTTTCAAATATTTACTGAGATGCTTTTAAGTTTAATTTTGAAAATTTATGCAATAGATTTTCTGATTTTTTTTTAAATTTCATGAAGTTTTCTGAAGATTTTGAGAATGTATAAATAATATTTGAAGTTTTTTTTCTTAACATTGAAGACGTTTCTAATAATTAGAATAAACTGGATCGTTGCTAATTTTCAATATATTTCTTTGAACCTAGAAATTAATTTTTGGATGTTTAGCCTGATACTTTCTCTAAATCTCCCCTAACTTTTCAAAAGGTCCTAAGTAACAAATGTAAACAAATCGAGTTTATAAATGCACATTGTAACATTTGTACCTAAGAACATTATGCACACACACATACACACATTCAGATTAATGTCAATAGAATTGAGAAAATTCTAAATTAACAAAACGTCTGACGTATAAATTTGCGTTAACAATGTTTCACTGTTACATAAGACGTTTGACTATGTTCATCAAGACTTTTGTCTTGATGAACATAGTCAAACGTCTGAAGTATCAGAAAACCAAAACAATGCAGTTCTGTACTTCGGTCCTTTGTTTTTATACGAGTCAAACGTCTAATACCACAGACAGACATGCAAATTAGTACCGTTGTACTTCTTTAATCAAGTACCTCAAAACGTACAATTTGTGGTACTGGCTTAAAGCAGTACAACGGTAGTACAACAGTGAACTTTGTATGTCTGTACAAGGTATAAAATGTTCAAACAAACCAAAACAATGTGATTGTGCACATCGGAATTTGCATGTCAAGCATTTTTCTACTATTTCCACGTGGGGGGGGGGGGACCCCCCGTTGACAATTATCCACGGCCCATACAAATTTTAAAACTTTTATATGGACAATTGTCCACGTATGGTGAGGGGGGGGGAGGTCAAGAATACCGAAAAGCTGTCATAAAACATGTCCAATGTACACCTGACAAGTGCAAAATGTCCTAAGTAACATTTTTCACGTTTTCATAGAAAAAATGTATGAAACGGGTAGATTATAATTTCAATTTCAATTTTACTATCGCATTTACTATTAAAGGTCTTAAAAATGTCAAAAGTTGATTTGGTTTAAAATAGTATCAAAAAAGATTTTGTCAATTTTCAACCTCGTTTTTCTCGAAAAGAGTGAAATGTTAGATAGGACCTTTTGAAAAGTTAGGCGAGAAATCTGTGTTTATAATTTTGTGAAGACCTTTCGAAATCTTTATTTTGATTCAGCTTATGCTTATTTTTTGTTGAATTTTGTTTAAATTTCGTCTAAACGTGTATTTTATTATAAATTTTATGTATTTTGAAGAAGCTTCTTGTACATGGGTTCAAGTTTAAATTTCTTGTTATGTATATAGTTTGATCTAAAATTCAATATCGTTGAAATTTTCTTGAACATTTCTTGATTTTTTTTTCATACAGTGCTGAATTTGTTTAAATTAGTCTTATATTATTACATTTTTTTATTAGAAAATATGATTTGAATTAAGTTCATAATGCGATTGCACATCGCTCGGGGTTTGTTTAAAATTTACTTAGATTGAGTTTTCTTGCTACGAAAATTGTTAATGAAGCCCACAATTAAAACAAGTTGTCCATCAGAAATGCATATAGTTTCGTTAAGATAAAACAAGCTCAACATTTGAAGGAAATTATTATCAGAGCAAGTAAATGCAAATATGTTGTTTTGAACAGTCATTTAACATAAAAAAGCTAGTTTAAAACAGCCTTGCGAATTTTAGGTTGTTTCATCAAAATATACCCAAATTAAGTAAAACACAACTTTAACTAGAAACCCTAGAAAGAAATTCTAAACTTTTCCTGCCGAGAGGGTTTCAGGCCTCTAACAATTTATGTATTCATATTGCTTTAAACGACTTAGCATTTAATCACCAAACTTTCCAGTATTGGTTGTTTTGAGGTCATTATTGAGCTTTTGTGCCAAGTTTGAGAATTATGCGAGTATAATTGGGAAAAAACAAACGTCAGAAAAAGGATCGGTAGGAAAGGGTTTAGTAAACATTTTGAATAAAGTCGAAACTAATTCGTGATAATCGTGATTTATTTTCAATTTGATTCGTCATCATTTTTATTCCATATAGTATTAAAGCACTAAACCTGATTTTATTCGATGGTAGATTTGAATATCTCTAAATAAAATACCACAATTATCACTAATTTTAATCAAGCTTTGCATAGGATGTTTATAGAAAAAACTTATCTCAAGAAGCTGCTAAAGAACAGCCAGTATTAAATGTCAATGAAAACCAAATTTATTTCTGTAATTAAGTATAAAAATCCGGAGAAATATAAATATCGCGTGAAAATCAAAGCTCACATCCCATAATTGAAATATGTATCTTCGAACAACACGTTGTTCAATTTCACAAAAAGGATCTTGCGTAGATTTTCTGCACTTAGTTTCGTTCGATCATTGGTTAGTACTTTGGCCAGACCACTGAATCCTCGTTCGATTGAAACCTGTGTACAGGGCGTGCTTAAAGCTGTCTGGCAAAGCAGCACCAAATTTGGATCTTCTTTTTTTTTTAGTTCCCACCATGTGATAATATCACTGCGCAATGGTACTGCATCCTCCAATGGAATCCTTCGTAGCTTCTTCTCCATGGTTACTGTGCCCTCGACTACGAATTGCCGAGTCTGCTGGCCTAGCATCTGTTCAACTCTAGACAATTGGCTAGGTGTTTCAGCAACCACTTCTGTTGGAAGATCCACGGTATCACTAGCTTGGTTCTTTATGGTATTCAGAACATTCCATGCAGACAACAAGTGGCTCTGTAAAACAGTTATTTTAAACAAAAGTGTTAATCGAATGTAATTGGAAACTTACAATGGCAATTTCTTTATCGTCGTTTGTCAATATCGGTGGATTAAAACAATTGAGCCTGACATCGACGAACAGCGCAGCTACAAACGCCTTGTTTTCGTACCACATTGCTTTTCTAGTCTCGAGAGAAGCAACCAGAGAACGTGAAAGCGGTGTATGAATTTCGTTCAAGTGGAGGATACATTCATACCAATAGAGGTAGAAGTCTCCGCAGGTGAGGTTTTGTTCCTGAATCCGTTTAGTCAATAAAAAAACTGGTTTAACAGAAGTCGTGAATGTATCGGTGAACTTCCAAAATTCTTCATCATATGACTTTCTCAAATCCGCCGTAAGCAAGCTGACAATGAACTCTTTCTGGGAGCTGATACACTCTACCATCAGGTATGTATAGCCCCAGCGAGTTTCTGAATCCAAAAACGGTTTTTTGTGTTGCTTGTCGCGGAAGCTGGTCACGTAAGGAAGCTTACGCAACAGCTTAACCAGCTTCCTGGCTGATGCCAGCTTCAATTGTAGCTCCTTTTCGCCGAGAACATCCGACACAGAGAGTTGTACATCGTGAGCACCGCATCGCAAGGATTGGAAAACTGATGGCTCTATCGGGAAACTGTCATCACCAGCGGATATTTGGTCGTCATCTTCAGTGATTTCGCTATCGGCATCGTAAAGATCGTCATCTAAACCATATTCGTCATCACCAATACTAAAACAAGATTACTAGAAACTTCGACACCAATTCTATCCAATTATGTTTAAAATTTACCTCTCAGTAATCGAATGGTTCACTTCACCCTCGACGGCCTCGACCTCAACAACAGCATTCAAATCTTGTGAGGCGGCTTCGTTTTCCACAGGAGACAGGAATAGTTCCTGCTCAGCACGGAGAATTTTTCCAGCTTTGACGAAGTTGGAGCCATTATCGGTCGTAAACGAATAAATGTTCGGAATCGCGATGGAAAAACGTTCAATTAGTGCCAGAACTTCCTCTGCCAATCGCTGTCCAGTATTTCTGTCATTTCTTTCGATCATTCCAAGGGTTCTCACTATAACTTTTCCATTTCGAACAAACTGAACATTTATTCCAAGAACTGATCGCCCTTTCCTTGACGCCAAATCAGCTTTGATGCACACCAACTTTCCTTGGATTTCCTGTTTTATGTGATCCTCCATTTTTTTTACCACAGCATCCATGTACGAGATCATGTTATAGCGTGTGACTCGTTTAATTTTTAGGGCGTCTTCCATGGGCCCCAACACACTTCGAACACATTCTTTTGAAAAAAAATTCAATGGGAGATTGCATTCTGTAGCCCATCTTACCAAATTTGTCACGTATTGATTTTTGTCCATTTCTACTTGGATTTTCTGGAGCTTTTTCGGAGGCGAATCGCCAACCTCATTATCATCGTTCAACAGGCCATGCTTGACCGCCACTCCAGGATGCTGACCAACCACATGTCTTCTCAAATTGAAGTTGTGTTTTGTTTTAAATTTTTTCTCACAAGATTTACACTTTAATTCACCATCTGCTGAATCTCCTACCTTGCTGAAGAACAGAGCCGTATCAAAATTTGATTTGCGTTTCTGCGACATCTTGCAACCAACTGAAGGTTATGAATAAATCGATTCAGACTCCACCTGATTTAAACAACGCTAGACCAACAATTGAAATAGGCGGAACAACAAAATGTAAACAATGGCTTTAAACATAAATTCTTCGAAAATCAAAGCACATCCAAACAATCTAACGCCATCATCTGATAGAGTAAACTTCCTTTATCAAATGGAAATTTTAGTTTACGTGGTAGTGTTTTGATTCTCAAGAAGTTTGTGTTTAAAACCATTTCTTACGTTTGGTTGTTCTGCCTATTTCAATTGTTGGTCCAGAAAGATTTTCGAGCTACCGTGTGTGCAGCGAGGGTAGCGAATTGAATGAATGAACATGTTAAAAGGCAACAGGAGAATACGAAGACAGCACCAAGGGATAATCCATAAACGGAGTAATTAGTGCTTTTACTAGTTTTTACCTCGTAGGTCAGAAATATAATTTCGTTTATGCACAAGCACTTAGCGGAAAAAATGATCAAAGATTTTTGTGACTGAGTTTGAGTAATCCAAAAAGTGGTCCCCGAGTTAAAAAAAACATCAATCTCTCAAAAACGTTACGTTCTCTGGGAATGATCCTATAGTCCATTGTATGTATTGTTGTGTATCATAAATCGAATGGAAAAACCGTGCATAAATCAAAGGCCGTTCGTGCTCTCTCCGAATGCATAACGAAGCTCTATATTTACAGTTTCACCGAGTCCATCCCGAAGTTCAAAATGTTGTTTGGTGAGCAGAGCCGATGTAAATCACGCCTCACTCAAGAACGAACCCCGCATCACTCATCGTGATGCGTGTTTGTGGAAGTCCAGCTTGAGCATCATTCTGAGCTCGAGCTCTTTTGCGCTCTTTGGATTTGACACCTTGGCTCTTTATATGTGAGGGATGAACTAGCTCACGATGAATGAGCATCTCTACGGCATAATCTGAGTTCGAGGAGTTTAGGCAAGCCTGGATGGATGGTCATGAAGAGAGCTTCCAAGAGCACATTGATAGGAATGTACAAAGCGTTACTACCAACCGTACCGTGATATGGCGAACAAAGTAGTGTTTTTGTTGAGTTGTGCTGTGGAAATAAATACATAATTTCGTGTGAAATAGTGCCGTGTGCCGCGAAAGGATCATCCCAACGCGTGCCCGTTGTGTTGTTTTTAACAGGATAAGTAGAGAAAGGTTGCCTAGCAACTCGTTTTGGATTTAATTTTGATTTTCCCCCCAGCGCGCTATTGATTTTGTATAGTGAGCTGCGGCGGTAAAATTTTATTTTGTGTTCTCTTCCCCTGTATATGTCTACTGCTAACAGTGTGCGCGTTTAATTTGGCGTGGTAATATGGATGTGTGTAATGTCTGCAAGGAGTCTATTACTAATAGTGGGCTCCCAGTCACATGTGTAGGTCCGTGCAATGGAATGTTCCACTTCAATTGTGCGGCACTCACTAAGACTGCGGCGCGCCTAATAGCAGATAATGCAAATGTTGTTTTCAAATGTGGTAACTGTCTATCAGGTCAGTGTTGTGGCGAGCAGAATGATCTGATCTCGCGCGTCAATAGGATAGAAGAAGAGATGAAGAAAGTTTTTCAACTCTCGGACTCTATCACTGGCATACGAGATCACATTGCTGCTCAGATAGACATCGCGGTTAAAAGCGGGATGGCAGATATAAGCCGAAATGTAAATGGTTTTGAAAATTTAATTTGTGAGAAATTGGATAATATGAAAAGTTCATTTTTTAAAATTGATGCGGAAAACAAATTAGCGGTAATGAATGATCAGTGCAGTGTATCTAGGACGATTCAGTCGGAATCGGACCAAAATACCAGACGCAAAAAACGTAAATTAGTAATCAGTAATAGTGATAATGATGATGTTTTTCAAGAAAATGCGAGTTTTGCGGATGTTGTAAAAAGAGACAGTCGTGCTAGTAAAAGTAAACATGTTAGTAACAGTAACAGTAAAAATAACAGTAACAGTAACAAACAAGATAATCGTAAGACTCGTCCGGTCATTGTGATTAAACCGAAAGAGTCCAAACAAGCTTGCGAAGACACTCGTAAGTTTTTGAAAACTCAGTTGGATCCAAAAACACACAAAATCAGTAATTTTAGAAATGGTAAAGATGGCTCCATTATTGTTGAGTGTGCAACAGGAGCAAATGTAAGTGATGTCAAAAATGGTATTGAAAGCAATCTGGGTGAAAACTATAGTGCTGTTGTTCCCACTTCGGTGCCGAGATTGAAAATAGTGGGCATGAGCGATCAGTATTCCTCCGATGTCTTCATTGACTATTTAAAAAGTCAAAATGAAGACATCGCTATAAATGATGTAAAAGTAGTTAACATGTTTGAAAATCCACGCTTCACGTACAACAAGTTCAGTGTTGTGATTGAAGTCGATTTCGATACGTATAAATGTTTGTTATGCGCGAAAAAAGTAAATGTAGGGTTTGATCGGTGCTCTATAGTTCCCGCGATTAATGTATTGAGGTGTTTCAAATGTGGAGAATTTGGGCACAAGAGCATGGATTGCAAAAATTGTGAGAGATGCTCTAGGTGCAGCCAACAACACAAAACATCGGAGTGTACGTCAACTGTATTGAAATGTGTTAATTGTTTGAAAATGAATAAAGAACGTAAAATGAACTTGGACGTCAACCATGCCGCATTTAGTCCTGAATGTTTGCTCTATAAAAGACTTTTTGAACAGAAGAAAAGCAGCTTGCGTTTCAATAAATAGCAGCCAAGTTCCAGGAATGTGAATCAATTTGATTTTTTTATATTTGAATATTGCGGGGTTGTCAACAAACTACGTAGCATTACGTCAGATTGTTGAGGAAAAACGTCCTCTTTTAGTTTTATTATCTGAAACTCATATTGTAGAAACTGAAGCTTTTGACCAGTATAGTATTCCGGGATATATTGTTGCTGCTTGTTTATCACATTCTAGACACACTGGCGGTGTTGCTATTTATGTCAAAGAATCAATTCAATTCGACCTTCGAATCAACGAAGTTATCGATGGTAACTGGTTCTTGGGCATTACAGCTGTGCGTGGCATGAAGATGGGTAATTATGGTGTTTTGTATCATTCTCCCAGTTCTAGTGACCAGCGTTTTGTTGATGTTTTAGAGAACTGGCTAGAGACATTCCTTGATTCAAGTAAATTAAATATATTAGCTGGTGATTTTAATATTAATTGGCGTGACAACCATAATTCGAATCATTTGAAGCGTTTAGCTGATTTTTTCAATTTAAAACAAACGGTAGATGAGTATACGCGTATTTCCAGGCACAGTAGAACTTTAATTGACCACGTTTATTCCAATTTTGATTCCATTTGTTCAGTTCCGGATGCTGATTTGAAAATAACCGATCATGAGACCTTAGTGATTAATGTATTAGATAATATCAATAATAACGATGACTTAGTCAAATTGAAGTGCTGGAGGAAATATTCGAAACAGGCTGTTTCAAATCTTGTTGAGAGAAGCGTGGATTTTCCATTCGCGGCCGGTAATTTAGATGAATCTGCAGCTGTTCTAACTAACACTTTGAAAACGTGTACCTATCAATTAGTTGAGCAAAAGTTTGTTTCTTTGAAAAACTCGAACAGCTGGTACAATTTGGAACTTTTGCGTCTTAAACGTAAGAGGGACAAATGGTACAAAAAGTTTTGCAGATCAAATAATGATAATCATTGGAATAGGTACACAATCGCGCGTAATAAATATTCACAATCGATAAAACAAACTCGTTGTGAATATGTCCAGAGGAAGATTGATCAGCATCAAAACAACAGCAAAGAGTTATGGAAAATTTTGAAATCTTTATTAAAACCTAGTAATTGCAAACCGCGGTTCATAACTTTTAATGGCACATTAGAACAGGCAGAACCAGTAATTGCATCTATGTTTAATGATTATTTTGTCGAAAGTGTTTCATTGATTAATCAATCCATTGAATTGGTCGATGAACCTGACGAAATAAAACAGCCAGTTAATAGTAGTTGTAGATTTGAAGGTTTTCACCAAATTACTTTAGATGAACTTAGAGTTATTTGCTTTTCATTAGGAAAATCGGCTGGAGTAGATAATGTTAATTCTAGAGTTATTCAAGATTGCTTTCATGTCATTGGCCACATCTTGCTGGACCTTATTAATGAATCTTTGCAGACTGGACATGTGCCACAAATTTGGAAGGAATCCTTAGTGGTTCCTATTCAAAAAGTTGCTGGAACGATTAAAGCCGAAGAGTTTCGTCCCATCAACATGTTGCACACATTAGAGAAAATTTTAGAACTTGTTGTTAAAGGCCAGCTGTTGGAGTATTTGAATAGCAACTCTTTGTTGATACCAGAACAATCAGGATATCGGGAAGGTCATTCCTGTGAAACTGCGTTGAATTTGGTGTTAGCAAAGTGGAAAGACAACTTGGAGCGTAAAGATACGACTGTTGCTGTTTTTTTGGATCTGAAACGCGCTTTTGAAACAATTTCTAGGCCCTTACTGTTAAGTACAATCAAGCGCTTTGGAATTACGAGTACTGCTTATAAATGGTTTGAAAGCTATTTATCTGACAGAACTCAACGGACTGTTTTTAATGATTCTGTTTCCAGTCCCGTGGGGAATAACCTTGGAGTGCCCCAGGGAAGTGTATTAGGGCCTCTTTTATTTATTATGTATATTAATGATTTGCGACGCGTTTTACGATTTTGCGACATTAATCTTTTTGCAGATGATACTGTGTTATTCATTGCAGCTAAGGATTTAGAAGTTGCCGTCTCACATTTGAATGAAGATTTGCGTTCTCTATGTAGATGGTTGAAGTGTAAGCAGTTGAAATTAAATACAAGTAAAACTAAATTCATGGTAATTTCGCGGAACCGAGTAAATGATAATGTCTCCGTGGTAATTGATGATGAGGCTATTGATCGCGTTCGGGAGATTAAATATCTTGGCGTGATTATTGATGACAAACTTAAGTTCAACTCTCACATTGACAATGTCATCAAGAAAATTGCCAAGAAGTATGGAATTCTATGTCGACTGAAAAACGATTTAACTATTGCCAGTAAAATACAGCTATACAAATCAATCATCTCTCCTCATCTAGACTTTTGCCCATCCATTTTATTTCTAGCCAATGAAACACAAATATCGAGATTACAGCGTTTGCAGAATAAAATAATGCGTTTGATTTTGCGATGTAATAGATTCACTTCCTCAACTTTGATGCTGGACGCTTTAAAATGGCTGTCAGTGAAGCAAAGAATAGTTTATTTGACTATGGTGTTCATTTTTAAAGTAGTAAATGGTTTGCTGCCTCGATATTTGTGTGATCGAATTGAAAGAGGAAGTGATTTTCATAGATATAATACTAGAAACGCGGATGAAATAAGAACACCACATTTCTTGACTTGCGCTTCACAGAATTCATTGTATTTTAAAGGAGTAAATGTTTTCAATTCGATGCCTAGACATATTAAACGTGCAACAACATTAGCAGAATTCAAGAGACATTGTATTTCACACGTTAAAACTGTCTTTTGAACAGTTATCCAGTGATTTTTATTTTTTTTTTTATGAATGGACGAAGTATGTATCTTGACGAAGTTATTTATAACGGATTATTTTGTATGGATAGCTGTCATAACGACTTTTTAATAATTATTGTAGCACTGCAAAAACTATTTTGTTCGCCACGATGGTGATGATGGATTTTTTTTTATATTTGAATTAAAGTAGTAGTTAAAAAAAAAAAGTAGTAGTCTACAAAGGTTTGAGCCTCGCGCGCGTATTACGGATATAGAGGACTGAATTTAACATTTGATAAAAAAAAAATGCAACTTTGAAGCTTATTTGGAAGATACTTTGAGTTAGTATTAAGTTTTCTGGCTGAATGTCGGGGGTTCGTGAGCATTCCTGACATTGCTGAAAATTATAATAGCATCATTGCGGGGTTGCTAGTGTATAGGATGCTTTGTTGATTGTTCATTAACTCTTGATTGCTTGTAATACTTATGAATATTCTAGGTGGACAAAAAGGCGAACTAAGAGGTGGACGCCTAAGCTTTTTCACATTTATGTATATTGCTGTGAAGCAACTGTAAAGTCTAGAGGGAATTTATATCTGTAACTGTAACCAGCTCGTTTTTGTTTGCTAACCTGGTTAAAATGTTTATATTTAATTATCTTAAAGATAAATCGTCCAGCTCAAACCTTTGTAGGGGTAAGAGGTGGGACCATCATCATCACCAACAGCTGTTTGACGATCGTGATTCTGATAGGTCGCAACTCTGGATCAGACACTGATAGCACAAACGAAGTGACAGACGACTAATTGGCGAAGAAATCAATTAAAATAATGTGGCTCGCTGTAATAGAATTTCCTTAAAAGCTTGTGCCATCAGCCACCAGATGGGCTAGTATTTTTGTTTTAATTTGAACATAGTTGATATTGTGTGCAATATGATCTTTGACAGTGTGCAAAGAGTGTATCATTTTGTCATTTTTTTATGCATTTCAGTTTAGAGTAGATTGAAAGAGATAGAACCAAAACATTCTAGTACATTTAGTGTTGCCATGTAGTACAATCCATTAGTAGTGTTGCCATGTGGTACAAGCCAGTAGTAGTAGTGTTGCCATGTGGTACACTGAAAAATTGCAATAGCAGGTGCGTCACCAAAGTTTTCGAGCCGCTCCGTCTGTCACTTCGTGTGTGCTGATAGTGTGATTATACTGGCACTTCGGCTCGGTGAGAGAAGTAGAGAGAAAATTTTCCATTACTAGGGATGCACATGCATCGATACTTCTCTACTTGTCTCGCTCGAACATATGCCGGCCGCCTTGAAACATTCTTATTTCAATTGCACTACTCTACACTGATAAAATTCGACACATTTTTATTGGCGGATTTCCATGTAAAATTCCACATGATTTTCATGTGTCCACACATAAACAGAATCCACTCAGAAGTACACATGATATTTATAAGTCAAATGAATAATATGTGTGGTTACACATGATTTGTATGTGTACACATAAGAACTATGTGTCCGACACATATATATCATTTGTTTATCACATTGCAAAAATTCGTGTGTGGGACACATAAAAATAATCATTGAATTTTTATTAGTGTAGCTTCTAGCTATCTAATCCTTATTATTTTTTTTTTGCTAAAGGGTGATACGGTCAAAATTTGGTCAATATCAACTTGACGTATTTCTTTCAATTTTGCATTTAAAAAATCTGAACACCCCTCATTTTGAAGGTGTGTGTGTGTAGAATGTTGCTCCTATTTTGATTTTGGAATTCACTCTTCAGTTGTCAAAATGCCGTCCAAGCAAGAAGAGCAGCGTATCAAAATTTTGCTCGCGCATCGCGAAAATCCGAGCTACTCCCACGCAAAGTTGGCAAAATCGCTAAAAGTTGCCAAATCAACCGTTACAAATGTAATTAAAGTGTTTGGGGAACGTTTGTCGACAGCCAGGAAGTCTGGATCGGGGGGAAATCGAAAACTGGAAGCCGCTGAGACGACAAAGAGAGTTGCCGGTAGTTTCAAGCGAAACCCTAACCTCTCTCTCCGAGATGCCGCAAATAAGCTGAGTGTATCGTCTACAACCGTGCATCGAGCCAAAAAACGAGCCGGACTATCGACTTACAAGAAGGTAGTGACTCCAAATCGCGATGATAAACAAAATACGACGGCCAAAGCGCGATCCCGGAGGCTGTACACGACGATGCTGACGAAGTTTGACTGCGTGGTAATGGACGACGAAACCTACGTCAAAGCCGACTACAAGCAGCTTCCGGGACAGAAGTTTTATACGGCAAAAGGAAGGGGAAAGGTAGCAGATGTTTTCAAGCACATGAAACTGTCAAAGTTCGCAAAGAAATATCTGGTTTGGCAAGCCATCTGTACCTGTGGCTTGAAAAGCAGCATTTTCATAGCTTCCGGGACTGTCAACCAAGAAATTTACGTGAAAGAGTGTTTGAATAAACGTCTGCTGCCTTTCCTGAAGAAACACGGTTGTTCCGTACTGTTTTGGCCGGATTTGGCATCTTGCCATTACGGTAAAAAGGCCATGGAGTGGTACGCCGCCAATAACGTGCAGGTGGTTCCCAAGGACAAGAACCCTCCCAACACGCCAGAGCTCCGCCCAATTGAGAAATACTGGGCTATTGTCAAGCGGAACCTAAAGAAGACCAAAAAAACTGCTAAGGGCGAGCAGCAGTTCAAGGCAAACTGGCTTTCTGCGGCGAAGAAGGTGGCAAGGTGGCTGTACAAAATCTGATGGCAAGGGTCAAGTGTAAGGCCCGGCAATTCGGATTTGGAAAAGCGGAAGCCTAACTGAATATTTTTCCTGAATTGTATACTAATTGAACTTGAAAAAGAAATTTAATTTGATTTTTTAAATAAACGATTTCACAGATTTACACGCGTTTTCCCTTGACCAAATTTTGACCGTATCACCCTTTATGCTAATTCTTCCTTATATAATAGACACATAAAAATTTGTACAAATTCAACACTATTGTTCTCCTGCTGGAAGTGGGATCGTTCAACCAGATTCACTTTCCTTGCCTACTGTTATACTGCTGTTGCTGTTGATGTGGTATGACCTTGACCCATATACGAAACAGCTGATCATTGAAAGGATTGTAATACGCTGCTCGTAGCCGATCGCTGTTGTCATCTACTGGTGTGTCTCATCGTCGTTTAAGTTGGTGATGTTTCCCTCAAAGTAAGTGAATACAAATATGGAGTATTTTTTTTTTGACGTAGGACTACGTCTTTGATTTCTATATGGGGGTACACTTTGTGAAAACCGAAAAAGGAACATGTAACAAATTAAGAAAGATTTTGAACGTTAATAACTCAGCTGCCCCAGGTCCAATTTCAGTAATTTTATCACCAATCGATCAGAAATATGGCTACGCATCGATGCTTCCAAGTGTTGATTTTCAACAAGAAACTATTGAAAAACTGGTAAATGTCCAGCATTGTCCAAAAACATCGAATTAACTAACAAATCCACCAATTACCTACATGCATATGCTGCTTCCCCAGCACAGTCGTCAGAGAGTAGTAAGTAGACGAAACAAGTCGAAGTGGCATTCGCCTCCGATCGTCGGGTGCCTGCGAATCGGGAGGATGGAATTGCGTAATATTTTGCACACTCATCGCCATATTCAGAACCAAACGCAAATTCTTCAAGATAACCACCATCCGTTGTCTGGCTCGCCGTGGCGGTGTCTGACGTATCTCCGGTTTGATTTACGAGGTGTGCTTAAAGTGTTCCTGAGAAATGAGGTCCGTGATGCTGTCACCTACACTAAACACGCCAAGCGTAAGTGGCCATAGATGTCTTCTTCAATAAAACGGCCCTTTTCAGGGCCATCAAGCTTACATCAGTAAAGAGTTGGAATAGAATTTATCTGTGCTTGTTTGTCTATATTCAGAACCACAAGCCCCCAACGTCCACACAAACTTGGAAGCAGGGGTGCAAGTGATTTTGATTGATTCTCGTAATCAACTTTCTTTTTGAAAAACATAACTACACATTTGGTACGCCTACAAAACGGAAAGAGTTGAGTTAGATATTTGATCAATTAAAAGAATTTAATGCTCTTCACATTTATTTCGTCCACTAGCGGTCCTACGTCAAGCTTCCGTTCGTGCCCCTAGCCACAGACCCTTTACTTTTTTTTATTTTATATGATCTTTATTTCTTATGTTTGTATAGTTTACATTTATAATTTTTTTCAAGTGACACAGATGCGTCTTTTCAACTTTAGTACATTTGAGATTTTAATTATTATTTACAGTTCCTAGTCCTATCAGGCCTATTTTAAAATATGACCACCTTGGTGCGATTGGTTTGATTTAAAATTTGAAAAAGGAGACTACTTATAACTACTATTTACAACTACAACTACTATATACACCTAACCTACTATATACAAATTGCTTATCAAAGAATGTTCTGATAAATTAAATTTTTCTGCAAATTTAGTCTTAATTTCGTTAATTCTTGAATCTATTTTGGCAATTCCTGCCTCTTCATGTAAATTTGTTATTCTAGTGTCGAAAGGACTTTCAAGAACCATCCTCTATTCTGAGCGACTTGGATTTTGTTCCTGTGAGTCTGTGCACATTGATTCCCACACCGGAGCAGCGTAGAGGATCGCAGATGCTATGATTTGTTTGTAGACGGCCCGTTTTGTTCACCCTTGAGAGGTGGGATCTGCGGCAAATCAGTGGATACAGACACCTAACCAAGGCAGAACACTTGACTACTGTTTCACTTATTTCTTTGAAAGATTTGTAACAGATTTGTAAAGATTTGCTTATGTAACTTCTTCTAACGCAATAATTATTTCCTGCACGGCTGCATCAGTTACATGGTTTTTGGAGATTAGTTTTATAAAAAGGCTTCCAAATAACACTTCAGCTGCTTCATAAGTTTTTTCACTATCACACTGTTCTTCACAGGACTTTGTGGGTAGGTTTTCATCACAACACTCATTATTGTAATCGTCTTGATTTGGCGGAGATGCTTCTTCTTCTACGGCAGTGTAAGTTTTGTTTTCGTTCAAGACACTTTTTCGAACGCGATGAAAGTACATATTATGTATGCGAAGACTATTTCTGGCGCGAAATGGCTTTTTAGTTAGACACTTAAGGGGACAAAATACTGGTTCACCAGTTTCTATGTGCCGTAGCGTATGGTTCGTAAGAAGTTTAAAGTTATCCAATTAAGCATAGCACGTAATCACTGGGCACTCGAAATCGCCGCTTACTGTTCCAATATGGCGCTGGTTCAGATGTTTTTTCAAAGCCACAAAAGATTTGAAATTAACGTGACAACCACCGATAGGACACTCAAATACTCCATTATTTTTGTGAACTCGGAGGTGTTTTATCAAAATCTCAACGGTTTCACAATTAATTCCACAAATTTTACACTCGGCAGACATTTTTACTAACTTCAAGTTTTACCGCGGAGAAAATGGCGTGCAACACCGACGACGGACATAAGCAGACTACAGTACGCATGAAGTATTGCGAAAATTCAGGAAATGCTTTTATGTTCAGCTCTGTGCTGACGTATCGACAACACACAACATTTGAAAAGGGCCTATCAACTTTTGTAAATAATTTTCTAGGTCCGTTTCACGAGAACCGAAGTACGCCCACGCAAACCAAGAGCACTTTAGGAAAGGGGAGAATTTCCTCTGCCCGATGGTGTTGTTAGTTTGCGTGAGCATATTCGGTTCGCGCGAAAAAGGTTTTACAAGTTTTGTGTACATAAGTTGATAGGCCCCTTTTCAAATGTTACGTGAGTATTATTCATGATTTCATTTTTAAGTAAACAGGGCCCCACTGTTGTGTCACTTTTTGTCGAGTGATTGAACTCAAATCCATCCGTGCACTCGTCTATGGGAATACACCGAAAGTTCATCGGAGTTCATCCGTATCGACAATCTAGTACGGGAATTGGGTGACATAAACGACTCAACAAGGTACGCGTCACGCGAGAAGCGGAATAAACACAAATGCTCGCGTAACATTTGTACGACCACGCAAACCAACAACACCATCGGGTAGGTGAAATTAACCCCTACCCGATGATGTTGTTGGTTTGCGTGGGCGTAGTTCGGTTCGAGCGTATAGACCCTAGAACATTGTGTTTACAAAAAAAATGTAGACCTTTTGCAAATGTTACGCGAGAATGCATCATTTCACGACGCAGAATACGAAGGTATGGCACTTGTCACAAGGGGCAAGGAGTATTACGTCACTTATGGTGACATGATACTCCTTCCCTTATCACGGATGCCAATTCGCAACGAAATTGAAGTAAACTTACAACGATCTGTGATCTGTTACTGCACGACAAATCTCTTCAATGTGAGTGATTTGTGTGTCAGTACACATCGTTTTCAACGTTAAGTGACACTCGTAATAAGGGCCTTAAATTTCTAATCTTTCAATTCAAATGACTTGGTACAAAGTTAAATATCAATATAATATTATATGATATCGACCCAACTACCAATTCATATGTTTTGAAAAATTATTATGGTTTAATTACAAGATGCTCATTATGCTCCACATATTCACTATGTTTCTCACCCCATGGCAAAAATTATATTCTTGCATTGAAATAAATTTGGAAAGAATGAATAAAATAATTTTTTTTCCCTTGATTTGTTTTCCGTCGATCTTGTTTTCCGTGCTGAGCACCAATGCTACCGACGCCAGGGAGGCAGCTCCACACCTGGACCCTACCTATCGATCCATCAACTCATGATCCGGGGAACAACGGCTTTACTTCCCTTCCGAAGGAAGGCGTGATCAGAGATGTTATGCTTCAGAACATTCCGGCGGCGCCGACTGGGATTGAACCCAGGCCTGCTGGGGTGAGAGGTTATCACGCTTACCACTGCACCGCCGGCGCCGCTTAATAAAATAATTTAGGAATTACGTATTGTTTTATTTAGTGGTTTTCAGTTAACAATGTTACAATGGTTTTCAACTGCTGGTTAAAGTTGTTATCATCGGAGAAAGAATGATCCATCGTGCTGCTGCCAAACAGTTCCGTGAGGAACTTATCGCTCTTGTTCCTATATATTGGAAACCTGTTGAACTTATGATGATATCGGTGTTGGGGACTGAAGCTGCTTGATTCGGTTCCATGTTTCCACAATGTGAAATACCATATACAAATTATTACTCCACGATATTGAGTATGTGCTTGTGAGTATATATGTGTATGTGTACAGGAATCTCCCGAATAGTACGGTGGGTGGTGCTATCCATGCACCACAATTACTCGGCTCCAATTGCGCTGATATTTTGTATGTACTACTCAATTGTATGGAAGACAACCGAGAAATTACGGTGGGTGGATGGCACCACCCTTCACACTATTCGAGAGTCTCCTGTATACAGGTGTATGTATGTTGTATGTGATCGTATGCTAGCATGTCTAAGTTTGTGTATGTTTTGGTGGGTTTGTATTGGTGGTCGATAATACAGGAATCTTCCCAATAAAGCCGTGGGTGCTGCAGTCCACCCACCGTTATTTCTCGATTGTCTTCCAACCAATTGAGTTGATTTTTTTGTTTGTGATGTTTATGTGTCAATCATATACTAGTCACCTAAAAAAAGACAGGTCAATATGTTGAAGAGCAGCCGAGAAATAGTGTTGAGTGGACTGCATCACCCACTGCGCTATTCGGGGGACTACTGTATTTACATTTTACCTGTATTTCTTCTTTCTCCTCGCTACTGAACAGATTAGAGGCAGCAAAATTAAGACGAGGATCGATGTATAGTGCCATTTTGAACGCCCTAGAGCTGCGAGATTGTCTAATCGTTTATTCAGCGATTTTACGAGCGGTTTGGTAAATGGATTAGAGTCCAACTTTTTTACCTTCTGAATTGTAATTATCCATTGAAGATAAAACTCTCTCAACGATACATGCTCGGTTTGCATGCTTTTTGTGCATAGAAACAAAGGGTTAAATGTTTCTTCATAATTTTCGGCAAACTTCCAGCTCTTTGTAAGATCTGAAAACGTTGATCAGTTTTAAAATTCTGGAAATAAGTTAAACAATAAAGCCATTTATATTTTACCTATTTCTGGAAATTGCTCAGCCAATTTTTCAAAGAATGTATGTTGTTTTAAGTAGTTCAATACCATCATGTATATCCCACACCATCGTGTTTGCCCCCAAACCGGTGGGTACCGTGCGCCTTGTAGCTCAAACATAGTTTTGTACTTTACCGACCGGCATTTTTTGGCAACTTCAGTGTCTGCGTCAGATTTATTGACAACATCCAAGATGGCAAGCTGCAATGTGTGGACGGCGCAACGAATCAGATTTAGGTTCTCTTGCAATTCGTCACTTAAAGCTGCTGTCAACTTATGCTCCTCTAAGTCACGCTCAGCATCTTGATCTGTGTGTTCCTGATCCTCACTGTGGAGTACGTGGCTCTTTTCATACTCTTGCTTCAGTTGTCTAACAGCAGCGAACATGTTAGCTCCATTATCACAGGTAATGGAAAATATTTGCTCGATGATTATTCCGTAGTTCTTAATGATTTCCATTACTACATTGTAAGAAGACATATCGATTTAATTGCGACAAGATGAACTTTAATGAAGTAGTCGAAAATGACTTCAGACGAGGTGAGAGAAAAAAGTGAACAATTCATTTTCGCTTCATCGTTTCGAAGATGTCGAGCCCTGGATATAACCATTGATCTTGTTGTCTCATGGGATTTGAGTTGTCGGATTTTGGCCACTTCATGGGCGGGCACATGACCAGGTGTAGCCAATGTGGATTGATGTGTAGCATGATAGATTTTGGCTCATGTCAGATTTCGGCCACATCCATAATGGTACCCGGAACACAGGGCATTGCTAACGTTAATTGGAACACATGGCCAAACATATGTGGAGACCTATCGAGTACACCATAGTCCTCCTTGTCCAACAAGTCAACAAAACCAACTGTCCAATAATTCAAATCACGTCTTTCGGATATTCTATCATGATACCAGGTTACTCAGAAGATATTCCAAAGATTGAGGTGATCAGAGTTCTCCATAAATTCCTATATATTTTTAAGAATACATCCGATATTATTCCAAAAACCTGAAATGCATAAAGTCTTCTAGATATTTTTTCAAGACATCAAGTTTTTTTTTTTTTTTTTTAATGTGTTTATTTTTCCAGGCTCATTTGCCGTAGCTTTGCGGAGCCGATATTAATTGTTTAGGTTACAAAATTTCTTAAGACTAACGTTAGTAAAGCGGGGGCCGATTACTCGCGGCTATCTCGAGGTTAGGGGTAACAAATTGTAACAAATGGATGGCAGGGTAGGGATTGAGAACACAAGGTTTGGAGAGCAATGTGCTCTTGATCTCGAACTAAGCGACCAACTGATGAAAAAGACAAACGTGGGGGTACACCGATGGGCAGCTAACAACTTGGGGGAACACAAGATGACACTAACTACTAAATCCTCAGATCTATCCGTTTTAAAAACACATATATTAAATTGCAATAGTCGAGATCTCGGCTCGCCAAGATGTCTCTAACGGGCCGCATGGGTTGTTTTCCTCGGGCCCTGAGGGATGCGGATAACTCGGATCTAGCAACACAATGGAGGGTACATGACCAAAGTACGTGGTCGATATCGTGATAGCCACTACCACAAGCGCACAAATTGCTGCCTGCGAGCCCGATTCGGAAGAAATGCGAGTCTAACGAGTAGTGATTGGACATGAGCCTTGATATGACACGTATAAAGTCACGGCTCATGTCCAATCCTTTGAACCATGGCTTGTTCGACACCTGTAGGAGAATAGAATGTAACCATCTTCCCAGATCACTCTCATTCCATTTTTGTTGCCAGTTGGTGAGGACGTGCTGACGGGTAATTGAGAAAAATTCCGCAAAGGCAATTTGTCGATCAAAAATATCGCCTTCCATAGCGCCCACCTTAGCTAGCGAGTCCGCTTTCTCATTGCCCGGAATTGAGCAATGAGATGGGACCCAAACTAAGGTGATAGTATAGGAGCAGTTAGATAAAGTACTCAATTTAGCTCGGATTTCGGTCAGGAAATACGAGGAGTGCTTCATCGGCCTCATTGATCGAATAGCCTCCAACGAGCTAAGGCTATCAGTAAAAATAAAATAGTGATCAGATGGTAGTGAGGCAATTTGCTCTACTGCGTAAAATATGGCTGCTAGTTCCGCAACATATACGGAACAGGGTTTTTGCAGTTGATATGAGGCGCTATGAAATTCGTTGAATACTCCAAATCCAGTGGAAGCGTTTATAGTTGACCCATCTGTGAAAAAACTCTTATTGTTACTAACATGGTGGTACTTGTTTGCAAAAATTAAGGGAACAACCATCGACCGATGGTGATCTGGTATTCCACGGATTTCTTGCAACATGGTCAGATCAAAATTTACAGAGGAACTATAAAAGTCTTGGAGGCAAACACGAGAGGAATTGAATGAAGAAGGGCCAATCTCCAGCGTCATGTACTCGTAATAGAGACTCATGAATCTTGTTTGAGGATTTCTGTCGAGCAGCTTCTCAAAATTTTCTATTACCAATGGGTTCATTACTTCACAACGGATAAGAAACCGGAAGGACAGAAGACATCAAGTTGATCGGGAATTGTTTCAAAGAACTTCAGTTAATCATTGATCTAGCCTGCCCCAAGGCTCATGTCTCAGCCCTCTTCTTTATAACTTTTATGTCAAAGATATCGACAACTGTTTGGCAGAACAATGCACGCTAAGACAACTTGCAGATGACGGTGTGGTTTCCGTAAGAGGTCCACATGCCGTGGACTTGCAAGGACCATTGCAAAATTCCTTAGATAACTTGTCTTCTTGGGCTATGAATCTAGGGATCGAATTCTCGCCGCAGAAAACTGAACTGGTAGTGTTTACTCGAAAGCGGTACCCAGCCCAAATGCAGCTTAATCTTTTGGGCAGAAACATTACCCAATCATTGTCTTTCAAGTACCTTGGGGTCTGGTTTGATTCAAAGTGCACTTGGAATGCCCATATTACGTATTTGAAGCAAAAATGTCAGCAGAGGATCAACTTTCTCCGTTCAATTTGCGGCACATGGTGGGGTGCTCATCCGGGAGACCTCATAACGCTTTATAAAACAACTATTCTCTCTGTTCTAGAGTACGGCTCTTTCTGCTTTCTCTCGGCAAGAAAAAGTCACCTAATAAAATTGGAACGAATTCAATATCGTTGTCTGCGTATTGCTCTAGGCTGTATGCACTCAACGCATAACATGAGTCTCGAGGTTCTGGCAGGAGTAACACCCCTCCAGAACCGTTTCTGGGAGCTCTCTCTCAGAATACTAATCAAATGCGGAGTGACAAACACACTTATAATTGCTAATTTTGAAGAAATTCTTGGGTTGAACACACAATCTCGATTTATGAGAATCTACCACCACTACATATCATCAGATATGTGTCTTCCTTGTTATACTCCAGACCGTGTTCACTTCACCAATCGCAGTTCCTCAATTGAATATGATCTGACTGAGCTGGCAGCAATCAACTTCGCATTGGGGATGATTTCCAATATGCCCACAGACCATTACTTCATCTTCTCGGATAGTCTCAGTTCGATTGAGGCTATTCGGTCGATGAAACAAGGTAGGCACTCATCTTATTTCCTTTCAAAGGTAAGGGAGCAGATGTGTGTGCTGGTCGAAAGATCATATATGATTACCTTTGTATGGGTCCCCTCACATTGCTCAATCCCAGGCAATGAGAAGGCGGACTCTCTCGCAAAGGTGGGCGCGCAGGAAGGCGAATTGTATGACAGGCAAATTTCACACGATGAATTTTACCATTTAGTGCGTCAGAGTACCTTTTCGAGTTGGCAAACCGATTGGGACACTGGAACTCTTGGACGGTGGTTACATTCAATTATTCCTAATGTTTCTTCGAGAGCGTGGTTTAAAGGCTTGGGCTTAAGTCGTGACTTCATTCGCGTGATGAGTAGACTTATGTCCAACCACTACTCGCTAGATGCTCATCTCAATAGAATAAACCTCGTGGACAGCAACATCTGTCGGTGTGGAAACGGTTACGATGACATCGAACACGCAGTTTGGCAATGTACGGATAATGACGCCGCCAGAGAGCGACTTTTGAATACCCTCGAGGCCCAAGGAAGACAACCCTATGTTCCTATCAGAGACGTGTTGGCAACCCGTGATCTCTGCTATATGCAGTCCGTTTATGTTTTTCTTCAAATGTCTAGTATAAGAATTTAATTCCTTTTGTCTTTTGTCTCTCTTTATTAGTTTTTGTTTGTCTTGTCCCCCCGTCTCGATGAGTCTCATCGTCGCCCACTGGTCACCCACCATAGCCGGTCGAACTCCGGACGAAGCTAGAACAGCACTACCGTTCATACTGGCGACAACGCTCTGATGAGACAATGAAACCCTACCCCAAGCTCCTCCCCTGATCCTATCCTTCGAAAATGTACCCTTCTAACCTCGAGTAAGCCGCGAGTAATCGGCCCAACTCCTACTAGACATAGAATTAAGTGAATTTTGTTACACACAGTGAACAATGAATTATCGGCTCCGTAAAGCTAACGCGATTGAGCCTTCCAAATAAACGAACTAGATAAAAAAAAATCATTGATCTTCAAAAAACTCTTTCGATGTTTTATCAAGACTTATCGTTTATCTGGTATTATTCTGGAGATCTCCAATTGTTCAATAAATTAATGCATATTTCTGAGATATTCTCTCAATTTGGTACGATGATTATGAAATATTCCAAAATCTTTAGTGGATTAAAGTTCAACATATTGTTTTCTAGATCATTTCTCAAGAATTCTGGTTTATAAGGAATTATTCTGAAAATCTTCAATTGTTCAATAGATCAAGTAATGTTTTATTATTATTATTATTAATTTATTTGATAAGGCTCAACCGAATTAACTTTACAGAGCCGAGGATTCTTGTTCACAATACAATGCATCTTAAAACTTAAGTCAAAAGGTACAACACAATAAACATTTTATCTGCCGCTATCCAATAAGCCTCCTCTACCAGAACGGGAGCCGCTTCCAGTGGTTTACTTGTATGGCAGATTCGCCAACGAGGGTCAGAGCGCTTCCATTGTAGCAATGGACGCAAAACGTGATCAGCACTCACACATTCATCACGAAACGGTTGCTTTCCAAAGTCGACGACGCATCGATTGAAAGAACTGCTGATGAAGAACAGTGAGGAGGACCACACAATGGTTGCTGCCGAGTAAACAGACAATCGCGTGACACACATTGAGTGTGGTCTGCTTCTTTCGACAGCCGAGTGAACACTGATCAAGTAATGTCTCTGAGATATTTTTGCAAAAAAAGCTGGAAAGTCAGAAATTATTCAAAAAACTAGTAGTACTATAACTGGTTTAATAATTCAAACCATGTTTCTCAGACAATTTCTCAGGATTGCAGGTTCATCAGCAATATTTTCAGAGATTTTTTCTCGATCAAAGACCAGCATAAAGTCCTTTGGATATTTTGTGAAGACTTTCGGTTGATCATGTTTTATTCTGAAGATCTTGAATTTTTAGATATATTCAATCATGTATCTCAGACAGTTTGGCAAAATAGCAGGTTAATCAGGAATAAATTCTTAAACCTTCAAATAATCAAAGGCTTACAAAAAGTTCTTTTGATATTTTGTCAGGTTGATAAGGAATTATTCTGAAGATCTCCACCGGTTCAGTTTTTCAAATCATTTTCCTAAGATATTTCTGTCATAAAGCAGGTTGATCAGGACTTTTTTTGCACAGACCTGCTTTTCATTGTGCAGATCTCCAAGTATTCAAAATTTCAAATTACATATCTAAGATATTCTTCCAATATGACAGGCTGATAAGAAGTAATTAAAAACAAATTTTATCTGGTCGAAGATCTCAGAAAAGTCCATGGAAATATAATTCAATTCTTCATGTTGAACTAGTACTTTTCCGAACTACGAATGATTAGAAGGAAAGATATGGAACTTTTCTGAAGTTCGTTGAACTTCCCCGAAGTACTCAGAAGTTCTCTTCTTTCAATTATATTTTTTATCATAAAAAATCTCTGATCGGCAAACAGAGCACACATACCACGATACAGCGAATCGAAAGCGGACGCAAGAAAAATGCTGCAAAAACTAACGAACAACGTAGTTGGTTTGGGGACTCCCAGAAGCCGCCATGCAGCTAAAACGCGGTAAATTTTAAGCAAAGAATAAATCGCGCCAGTGTGGGGGAGCCTTAATACGCCGCCAACGCCGCCACTGATTAATGTCAAGGCAAAAATGGTTTCCACGCCGCTGCCGCCGTTGAATGGACCGGCGCACAGGTCTAATTTTAGGCTATTTTCCCCTATTATTACGGTTAAATTAGGGATATTATTGATGTTTTCTGCTCGATAGAACGGAAATGGGTGATTATGATGAAGTAGTGCTCCTACCCTACATATCACCATAGAGGTAACTCCAAGGGTACGGCCAGGGTAGACGAATCGCATATACCCTGGCCGCGGCCTAAGACCGAAGGTCCCGATGAAACGTGTTCAACTTTTTGGCTCAGCTCTGGTACTCTATTCAGTCCCAAGCTAATCGATGCATCCCTTGAAACATAGGAACATTTTATCTGTCAAATTTTTATAGCTAATCAAAACAAACATAGTGTAGTACTTACTAGAATTTCGACTAAATGGGGTACGCTTATAGATTTGTCTGGGACCAATAGGCTAGTCAAGTAGTGACACAATTAAAATCGTAAGTTTCCAACAGTTGATATCACTATGTTATTCTTGGTGCTGATTAGATCTAAGGATGATTTAACCATTTAAAAAACAGTGATGCATAAAAATGTTTTTAATAAGAAATGCAAATCTAAATGAGTCAAACACAAAACATACACACAACAACAAAAACTGTCAGTCTAGTCATCCTACGCCAATACGGTTTCTCCGAGCAACAGTGAAACAATACAACACGTGAACTAGATTGTTTTTACTCGTACTGTTATTGTTAAACCAACAGACGCTTTTCAAAATCCCATTTACTGGTAATTAAGGTGTCGTCGGTGTCGCTTTAGGAAAGTCACGAAACTTGTTCTGACCCTCTTTCAGCTGAAGCGGTCCGATATTTACCGTAAAACACAGATCGATGATTTCTCGAGTATCTTTGAGGATAGAAAAGATCGATGTCTGTCGAACACATGTGGCCACATTAGGGAAAACAACAACTACGACAACGACGACGGCGATCTTCGTTACAAAACGCCGCTAATGGGTGCGAGAATGCGCTTACCGAGAAGCACCTCCATGAATCAGAGAAAAAAAAATAGCTTTCGAATGGGCGTTCGTTGTTCTATTTCAATTGAGAAAACACAAGTGCACCTTGTTGGACTGTGATGTGAATTTGTGAGAGTAAAAGAGTAGCAGCAATTACATTTTAATGCTTCTTATCAGCAGGATATTTTCTTGGTCCACTTGAAGCACTGATTTTTTAATTTAGTCGGTGGCGATCAAAGTGGATTGGGTTTTCTCAAGATCACAACTCACTCGTAGTGCTGTACAGATTGGATGAACCTAGATCATTGACAGCACTTGGAGACAACTGCTGTAAAATATTATCTTATGCATTACCCGTTGACGAGAAGTGGAAGCAAGTTGTAGTGCCTTTCAAGAGGATTAATTGTTGTAATTAGGCTGCTAATCGGTTGGACATGCATTCTTTAGCTATGGGAATGAATTTAATAAATGCACGTGAAACTATAACGACAATAAAAAGGCTAGAAATAATTCAAATTGTCATCATAAATCATGGATGCATTTCAGATATTTGATTCGATCTCATGAAGTTTGCATACATAAATTAAACCCGCACAACTAGTTGTTTACACAATTAAGCCGCACTACTGGTGCTCTATCTACTGTCAGTGGTGAAAATTGCACTTCACTGACTGAGCTATGGATGTGCAAATATCCGCTTCTTTGTGTTTACGTTTGCACAGTTCACGTCACGTAGAATAAACTAAGTATTACTACAGGCCAAGTAAAATTAGTGCCTCACCGCGGCGTTAATAGTTTCTCATAAATGAATGCTTAAAATTCGCTTAGTAGACCCTGACGGATTCATGACGCTGACGGCCGGAGATCAGAACGATGCCAATTTGCCGAGTGCAGTGCACAGACTTTGGGAAATAAACAATTGAATCGGGGTGCATGGCAGATAGTTACCATGCTTGCTTTCTCCGTTGGGTTGCGTCCATAAATTAAGTAACGCTTCTAGGGGCGGAGGAGGTCATCCATATCTTTACACATTGTTGCATAGGGGAAGGGAGAGTAAAGTGTTGCGTTACGCAATAATGCGAAAAATGGAAATTATATAAAGTTTGAAAACCCTGCAAACCAGAAGACGCTTTTATTTTTTTTAATATGTTAAATTTCCTTGAAATGAAAAATCTGTATTTCATTCCATGAGGGGGGGGGGCTTTAAGAGCGTTACGTAATAAATAGAGAGAGGTTACTTTCTGCGTAATGCTTTGTTACAATAGGGGAGAGTAGGTCGAAAATTTTGATTATTAGCGTAACGAATTTAATGGTCGCCGCCTTGCATCCAGACTATCGTGAATTTTCAAGTGACGTGAAATGGAAAATTTACCACAGGTTTCCACTTTCCAGTCACGCACGCAACGCATTCGCCAGAACTATTTGAAAGTCGATTATCCTTTAATTACTGTTCTTCGCGAGAAGTTTCCTACCCCGGCACTCTTTTACTGTTTCGTACAATCACAATGAACCAGAGAAAACATAAATATTTGGACAAACGCTGAATAAACTCGTCGCCTTTCAACAAAACCAGAAGGGCTTCCTGTTGGTTTCAGTTCCAGGGACGGCGGGATTTTGGTTGGGTGTTGTAACTCAATACGGCAATTTTCAATTTTCCCTTTCAACCATATTAATATGATCTACATCTACCAGAGAGGAAAAGTGCTGCACATGATGTACTCTACCCGTACTTAGATTCAATGGAAAACGAGTCCTAATCTAAATATGACTATTCGATATTCTACTACCGTCGCCGTCGTCATCGTTCTCTTTGTTTACATTCTAGTCTAGTTGGGAGCGCAATACACAGAAATTGCTGTGATTTCAACCTTTTAGCCTTCTCTGAGTGAGCTCCCATACAAAAGGGGAAAACACTGTTTAACCTGATTATGATGACTGACGATGTGCTGGGAGGAAGAGGTGGTGACGAGATTCTCGTTTATCCAAAGTAGGCACATGTGCTGCCATTCCACACCCGAAAGGTTGACGACGACGACGACGACGTGTTTGTTTATGTTTGCGTAAACGATTTTCTCAACTGCGAGTTTTTGGTAAGAACAGAATATAATGGTGAAAAAGCACTCACCTCGTTGCTTTCATGGTAAAGGATGCTTGGATTTTTGCTTTTATTCGTGATGTTGGAAAATCACACAGGAAAAGCAGATTGTTTTATTTAGTCTGCTGGGTTAAGTCAGAGGGTGATTTTCCTGTTTAGGCACCCGTTGGTGAAGACTTGAGAAAGTTATTTTCAATATATGATAAATTTGGAAGTTCAAGTTAATGTATGCATTTTTCAAATGTGCTGGCACAAATGGTTACAACGGGTTTCTCCACGTTGTTATCAAGGGTCAGTGACGCCTCGCCTGCTCCACCACTTAGAGCATCGCCACAGAATGATAATACTAATAATATTCTCTACAGCTGTCCTCGTTAGAATAACTTTAAAAAAAAGTTAATCGGCATTCACGGAAACATCAGCATTTGTAATAGGGGGATTTTCCCGTCATTGTAAGGAATAAACCGAAACGCCATACACATTTACGTAAAATTGCCAAAATGACGGAAAAAGTCCCCTCTTTTGAACGGAGGAGGATTGATATTCACCAAAAACACCGTGCACTATCTTTATTCCCGTATAGAAGATCTTCAGACTAATACCTGATCCTTGAAAAATATCAAGAGATCTTCATTGAAATCTTCGAACAGCGAGAGGATTTTTGAATAATTACAAATCAACGAGCCATTTTGAGAGAATTAGGTGTTTCGTACTGCTTCTAACAGCACTCTGGCCTACCTTCGATCTCGATCGTAAAGGCTGGTGGAAAATCGATATTACAATATACGGAGAAATTCACTTTTAATTAAATATATCGATTGTTACCGGTTGGTACCATTGGATTCAATTGGTGTAAGAATAGTGTTGCGACCGCAGCCGCAACGAACCACCATCGGGAAAGTTTCAGTGTAGTAAGCTACGCCCCGTAAATAGCAACAGACCTTGCAGTACAACTAACACTACTAAACTAATAAAAGTTACCTACCTTAAAATTAATATCTATTGCTACTAAATGTCATGCAGTATTACTTGGCAAAATTGAACGTAGAAGTGGAGTGAGAAAGCTAAATTACATCTAAAACTTATTGCTACTTAAATCTACAGAGAACTATTCCTAAAGTTAATTCTATTCGATTCGCTACGACAGCATACATTGCGGTACCCTACGCGCTAAACCAGCACTAACTAATTACTTGCAATAGAAACACTAAACGAAATGTCTAACCCTACAACACCAAATAAAGTGGCGAAGATTCCGGTGAAGGTTCTGATTCCGAAGAAGCTCATGGACGAAACGAATCGTCAGTGATATTGTACGATGCCTGTAAAATATGTGGCTCCTCGGAAAACAGTCGGATGGTGTGTTGTGATACCTGTGGAGATTGGTTTCATTTCGAGTGCGTGGGCGTTGATGAGAGCATAGCGAAGGTAGACTGGAACTGCAAGGATTGCGAAGCAAAACGAGTGGCTCGGGGCGCAGCTAGTTCTTCGACGTCGGTGGCACCAGCGAAGAAAAATCCCACATCACTGGACACAATCCCGAAACAGTCAGAGGAGATCCAGGCATTGCAGAAACGGATGTCAAACATGACGGAGCTGATGGGGGAACAGAAGGAATCGTACGAGCGTTTGCTGAAAATCAGAGAACAGGAACAGAATAGAGTTTTGAAACAGCAGCACGAACATTTCGAGAAACAGCTTAAAGCAATGAAGGAGCAGTTTGCATCTCGGCTACAGATACCGAACGTTAACATCCCGCCGAATGCCAATTCGACGAGCATCAGTGGTACCTATGGCGCAGTTGGAAATCGTCGGAATACTAGGGCAAGTGTAGAGTTGCAGCTTTCGTTGTTGGCTGAGAAGCAGGCACTTGAAATGAAGCACATGGAAGAGCGGTTAAAAGTTCTGCAGATGAATAGTGGTGATCCCGATGGACCCGGAGACGGTGCTGCAAGATTGGATCCCAATGTGCCGGAGTTCCTTCCGACGATGGACCCATTATTTTTCTCGTATTCGTCCCACGATCTGAGCAGAAGTCAGCTTGCTGCGCGTCAAGCAGTAGCAAAGGAGCTTCCCATTTTCACTAGCGCACCAGAGGAGTGGCCATTGTTTATCGCCACCTACGAGAACACCACTCGTATGTGCGGATACAGTGATGAAGAGAACTTACTTCGTTTGCAGCGCAGCCTGAGGGGAAAAGCTCTAGAAGCTGTTCGAAGCCGGCTGTTGTACCCGGTAGGATTGGCAGGAGTAATTCATACATTGCGTACGTTGTTTGGAAGACCGGAGGTGATAATCCATTCGTTGGTGTGTCGGATTCGGAGCATGCCATCGCCGAAAACGGAAAGGCTGACTACGCTCATCGATTTCGGTGTTGCAGTTCAGAACATGTGTGTGACCATCAAGGCCTGCGGACTGGAAGAGCAATTGTGTAATGTGGCGCTACTTCAAGAGTTAGTTGATCGGTTGCCGTCGACGATTAAACTCAATTGGGCAATGCATCGACAAACGTTAGCGTCCGTGACACTCTCAGACTACGGAGCATGGTTGGAAAAGCTAGTGGAAGCAGCGTGTGTGGTTACTATACCCTCTAGCGCGCCGGTCAGTACAATGATTACGGAGAAACGTAGCAGGAAAGCAGACGTGAACGTGCATCTAGATTCGGACATCAATTCGTCGTCGAAACCAGTGCAGAAACCGATCAACAAAGGTTGTCTCGTCTGTCATGGAACCTGCAATAGTGCAGATGCTTGCAAGAGGTTCCAGCATCTCGATGTTAGCGCTCGCTGGGCTGCTCTGAAGTAACACAAGCTGTGTCGCAAGTGTCTCAAGAGGCATTTTGGAGCCTGTGAGGTGAAGAATCCTTGCGGGAGGAACGGGTGCTCGTATATGCATCACGAGCTTCTGCATGATGACTCAAGATATCAAGCAGGAGTTTCACCAGCAACAATACAGGTGAGCGAAGGAGAATCGTCACAGAACTGTAACACGCACGTAAGCCAGACCGGGAAGATCCTTTTTCGTTATGTTCCAGTAACAATTCATGGACGTGGCGTGTCCGTTAAGACGTACGCCTTTCTGGACGATGGTTCGTCAGCAACGTTGATGGAGCATAGCCTGCTTAAGGAGCTAAAGCTGGATGGGAAACCTAACCCTCTCTGTTTGAACTGGACGGTGGAGCAGCATCGGGAAGAGAAGGACTCAGTGAAGCTATCTCTGGAAATTTCAGGAGTTGAAGGAAGAAGTAAGCGATATCGGATCCCGAAGGTGCACACAGTCCGTTGTCTTGCGTTGCCACATCAAACAGTGAAAATTGATGAGCTAGCATCGGAGTATAAGTACCTCGAGGGTCTACCAATCGGTTCGTACTGGAACGTCTCTCCAAGAATACTCATCGGAATTGACAACTGTCGGCTGGTTCATGCTTTGAACAGTCATGAAGGACGAGAAGATGAACCCGTAGCTAGTCGAACACGTCTTGGATGGCTAGTTTACGGGCCGTGCTCAACAGCAGTGCGATCGATAAACAAGAGTTATTCGGCATATCATAGCTTTCACATTTGTCCATGCAGTGAACAGTGTGATTCAGAGCTGCACAATTCAGTCAAGGACTATTTTTCGTTGGAGAACGTAGGTGTAGTGAGGCCAGAGAAGCTTCTCCTGTCGAAGGATGATGATCGGGCGATCCAGCTATTGAAGTCGCAAACGAGGATGAAGGGGAACCGATATGAAACGGGATTACTGTGGAAGTATGACGACGTGCAGCTGCCTAACAACAAGCAAATGGCCATGAAGAGATTGCTGTGTCTGGAGAAGAAGATTAAAGGAACCTGATTTAGCGAAGGCGTTCACCGAGAAGCTACGTGAGTACGAACAGAAAGGATACATTCGAAAACTGTCCCCTGACGAGCTCGATGTCAGCTACCCTCGGTCGTGGTACCTTCCAATATTTCCTGTCCGAAACCCGAATAAACCTGGCAAACTGCGCATAGTCTGGGATGCAGCCGCTACAGTCAACGGTATTTCGCTGAACTCCGTGCTGTTGAAGGGTCCTGATTGGCTGGCATCTATCGTGATAGTCCTTTACAAGTTCAGAGAATTTCGGGTTGCTGTTGCTGGCGATATCGTCGAGATGTTCCATCAAGTGCTGATGAATGCGGTTGATCAACAGTCTTTGAAGTTTTTCTGGAGAAGCTGCGATCAGAGCCGAAATCCGGACGTCTACGTAATGGTGGTTATGATATTCGGAGCGACATGCTCACCGAGTTGCGCTCAATTTATCAAAAATCTCAACGCGCAATGTTTCCAAGACCAGTTACCAAGAGCGGTGGAAGCGGTAGTTCACGAGCATTACGTGGATGATATGCTTACCAGCGTAGAGACAGAAGCTGAAGCAGAAAAATTGGCGAAGGAAGTGGAGTACATTCACGGCCAAGCAGGTTTCCAGATTCACAATTGGTTATCCAACTCCAAGAGTGTGCTGGAGGCCCTTGGTGTGGAAGTTGGGAAAGAGAAAAGCCTAAACACCACAGCTGAGCATGCATCCGACAAGGTGCTAGGAATGTGGTGGTGTACTTCAACGGACAAGTTGACGTTCAAAGTTTCCCCCCGACATGACTCCGAACTTCTATCAGGCCGAGTTATCCCGACGAAGAGGCAAGTTCTGAGCACATTAATGACGATCTACGATCCGCTTGGGCTTATCGCCAATTTCCTTATGTTCCTGAAGATCCTGCTTCAAGAAATCTGGCGTTCTGGAGTAGCGTGCACAATTAGAAATAATTAATTTTACACGTGACGGAATACATGTTTGACATAAAGGATCAGACGTAAACAAATATGTTATGTAAAATTAAGTGCTCCGAGACTGAAATGTTCGTTACTCGTCAAAAAGTACGTTTGATTGAATTGAATTGCCCAACAAACAATTTTAGCTGCAGATTCGCTTATACAGCCAAAATTTGCCTTATGCAGCTAATTTTTGCCTGTATAAGCTAAGCTGCAGCTAAAATTGTTTGTTGGGTGCGCTTCTGCTATGACTCAATTTTATGTCAAAACTGACGCTCGTATATGTCAGTCTCAGAGCACCTAAATTTACATTATTTTTTCTAAGTGTGTGGGATGAGCCAATAGCGACCAAGGAATGGAATAAATGGCAGCTATGGTTGAAAGACCTTCCCAGAATCGAATCCGTCCGGATCCCTAGATGCTACCGGAATAATACCACAGCAACAGAGTTGAACAACATCCAACTACACGTTTTCGTCGATGCGTCCGAAAATGGCTACGCTGCCGTGGCTTACCTGCGCTTCGAGGAAGGAGAGACCATTGAATGTCCGCTAGTTGGCTCGAAGGCTCGAGTTGCTCCATTGCGGTTCGTCTCAATTCCCCGCCTCGAACTACAAGCTGCAGTGATAGGAGTGCGCCTTGCGTGTAGTATAGCAGATTCACATAAGCTGAAGCCATCGCAGAGATTCTTTTGGTCTGATTCGCGGGATGTAATTTGCTGGCTGAACTCGGATCACCGCAGATACAGTCAATTCGTTGGATGCAGAATCGGAGAGATATTGGAGCTTACCGAAGCTTCAGAATGGAACTGGATATCAACGAAAACTAATGTTGCCGATGATGCTACCAAATGGCAGAGGCTGCCGAATCTGTCGTCAAACGGTCGCTGGTTTCGAGGTCCTCAATTTCTCTGGGAACCGAAAGATAGGTGGCCGGTAAACAATTCTGATCCCGGTTCTACTGCTTTGGAGTTGCGAGCTCATGCGCTGCACCACAGGTGTTTGGAACCTGTCATCGATATAGTCAAATTTTCACGATGGAAACGTCTTGTGCGACATGCAGCTTTCGTCAGGCGGTTTCCGATGAACATCCGTAGGAAGTTTTCGAAGGAGATGCTCGTCACTGGCCCACTCACACAGGAAGAACTAGTAGGAGCTGAGAACTACCTTTACAAGAGCGTTCAAGCTGAAGTTTTTTCGGAAGAGATCCAGATACTCCAGGAAGCAGATCGAGAGCCATGGAGGAGCAAGCGAAACCTGTCAAAGCACAGTGCTCTCTACAAGTTCAGTCCGAACTTCGACAGCGACGGTGTACTACGCATGCACGGCCGCATAGATGCATGTGAATTCGCCGGAAAGGATATGAAGCATCCGATCTTGCTTCCCAAATGCCATCATGTGACCGATCTGATCGTGTTGGATTTCCATCTAAAGTACTGCCAACTCAATCACCAAACAGTTTTGAACGAGGTAAGGCAGAAATATTATGTGCCACGTCTCCGCACCATCTACCGTCGCGTTCGAAGTCACTGACAACTATGCAAGATCAGAAATGCGAAGTCTCAGCCGCCGATGATGGGAAATTTGCCAGCGATGCGTATGCAAGCCTTCACCAGACCATTTTCATATGTCGGGATCGGCTATTTCGGGCCTATGCAGAACATGGTCGGCCGCAGGGTGGAGAAACGCTGGGGTGTACTGATAACGTGTATGACCGTCAGAGCAGTACACATCGAGATTGTCCACTCATTATCGGCAGACTCCTGCATCATTGCCATTCGGAATTTCATTGCACGACGAGGAATGCCACTGGAAATAATTAGCAACCGCGGAACTAACTTCATAGGCGCCAGCCGCGAATTGAAGGATGCCCTGCAGGAGATGGACCAAAACAAGTTGATCGAAAGTTTCGTAAGTGCCCAAACCAAGTGGTCTTTCAATCCGCCCGCTTCGCCACATTTCGGAGGATGCTGGGAAAGACTTATCCAGTCGATCAAGAAGACACTTAATCAAATCAAGCCCAACCGAACTCCCACCGACGAATTGCTTCGAAACATGCTCGTTGAAGTCGAATCCATTATCAACGCTAGACCGCTGACCGAAATACCGCTCGAACATGAAGAAGCCTCACCGCTAACCCCGAACCACATCCTTATTGGATCCTCGAACGGTTCAAAGCCCCCGATCGCATTTAACGATAGTGCTGCCGTAGTGACACGTTCCTGGAAGATGTCACAAGTGTATGCAAATGAGTTCTGGCGACGATGGGTCGCCGAGTACCTTCCAACGCTGACCAAAAGGACGAAGTGGTTTCAAGCTGTTAAACCCTTGGCAGAAGGAGATCTCGTAGTCGTGGTTGACCATAATCAACCCAGGAACTCGTGGCCGAAGGGAAAAGTCGTCGGAGTCGTCAAATCTAAGGACGGCCAGGTCCGACGGGCGTCGGTGCGAACAACTGGCGGAATTCTCGAGAGACCAGCAGTTAAGCTGGCAATCCTAGATGTCGGTTCGATAGCAAGTAAGTCGGATCAATGATCGCGACGTACTGGGGAGGAGTGTTGCGACCGCAGCCGCAACGAACCACCATCGGGAAAGTTTCAGTGTAGTAAGCTACGCCGCACTCCGTAAATAGCAACAGACAACTAACACTACTAAACTAATAAAAGTTACCTACCTTAAAATTAATATCTATTGCTACTAAATGTCATGCAGTATTACTTGGCAAAATTGAACGTAGAAGTGGAGTGAGAAAGCTAAATTACATCTAAAACTTATTGCTACTTAAATCTACAGAGAACTATTCCTAAAGTTAATTCTATTCGATTCGCTACGACAGCATACATTGCGGTACCCTACGCGCTAAACCAGCACTAACTAATTACTTGCAATAGAAACACTAAACGAAATTTCTAACCCTACAACACCAAATAAAGTGAGGTTAAAAAGTCGGAAACTGTTTCGTTGTCATTGCAACAACAAACAACATTGGTCAGTGTTGTTAAGAGAGATAGCTCCATAACGTCACTTCTAAACTGACCGATAAGATAGGGCGATGATGGAGGTGTTTTGCTGCATGGGCGAAGCGACCACTGTCCACTGAACCACCACCGACCTGTCATAGCGTAGTGAGAGACGGAAACTAGCTACGGTGAAGCTGAGAGTCGTTGAGGAGGTGAGAGATGGTTCGGCCGAGAGAGAGAGAGGATAGGCGGTGTGTTGCTGACTGTGGTACGAGGAGTTGGAGATACACGAGGAGTGTTGAGATACTGGAAAAAACGTGCCCGGAAAAGAGGTGAAAGTGCGTCGATCACGGTGTTAGATGACTTAACCGATCTGGATCCGGCCGTCATCATCTGGCCGACGCCATCTAGCCAACCCTATCCGGCCATCGAGATTTGGCCATCGCGCTTCGGCTATCACCCTTCGGCCATCGCGGTGCTCCATTGTTGACCTCGTGTTGAAATCTCGCCGTCGCAATCTCGCCGCTGCAATCTGAGAGCCGAAATCCGGCCGCCGAACTCCTGTCACTACCATCCGGCAACCGCAATCCAGCAACCGAAATCCGGCAACTGCAATCCGGCCGTTGCAATCTGGTCGTCGAAATCCGGCCGCCGACCTTCTGTCACTACAATCCGGCAACCGCAATCCGGAAACCACAATCCGGAAACCGCAATCCGGCAACTGCAATCCGGCCGCCGAAATCCTGTCACTACAATCCGGTAACCGCGATCCGGCCACCGCAATCTGGCCACCGCCATCCGGCAACCGCAATACGGCCGTCGCAATCCGGCCGTCGCAATCCGGCCGTCGCAATCCGGCCGTCGCAATCCGGCCGTCGCAATCCGGCCGTCGCAATCCGGCCGTCGCAATCCGGCCGCTGCAATCTGGCCGCCGGAATCCGGTCACCACAATCCGGCATCCGCAATCCGGCCGACACTATCCGGCCACCGCCATCCGGCCACCACCATCCAGCCACTGCTCTCTGGCCGTTCCACTCCGCCATCGGGACAGCCCACGCCGACTCGCACAGTAGAACAGATAGATCCACCCAATAAACATCACCAAGGTAAATTAATTCATTGCGATATTTAGGACAGCTTACACCGAAAATTCCCCCTCGCCGACAAATCCTGGGACCCGGGAACAAAAGAGGCCTTTGGTGCCCACCCCAGTGGCTGCCGACAGGATTAGACCAGCAGCTAGGGGTCTAGGCACGTCCCCTTCTGGGACGGCGCATAATCTCCCGGGGTCCAACAAATAAAGAGTTTCACGATATTGATGCATTTTGTTCGATGTACTCTTTCTACATTATTTGGCTACTACTAAAGACTGCTCCAGAAAGTATGGACGCAGTCATAAACCACTGCCATTTCGTAATAATCCAGCATCCTGTTGTTTATCTTTATCTCTCAGTACCTGTGTAGTGGTTTTATTGTTTCATTAGAACAACGTCGAAATATTGTGCAGATATGGTGTACATAACCCGGATTGACACTAAGAAAGTTGGTAAAAATAGAAGGAGTAAGTGAGAAAGCCGTGCGAACAGCGATCAGAAAGTTCAGAGAGGATAACTCGTTTGTAGATAAACCGAAAACGGGTTGAAAAAAAGGCCCTGCTAATCCTCGTTTGGATAAACGTTTACTTAAGGCGTTCAAGTAAAAGAAGGAACTTTAAGAGCGAGATGTGGCCAAAAAAGTTGGCACGTCGAACTCAAACATTAACGTTTGAATCTTCAAACCTATAAAAATCAGATGCAGCCGATATGGAGTCAAAAATAAGAACCATCGATCAAGACCAGAATGCGAAAGCTGTACGATACGCTGCTTGCTGGAAATTTGAAATGTCTAATCATGGACGACGAAACCAACATGAAATTGGACTACAAATCCTTGCCGGGGTCAAAATATTATACGGTGCGAGAAGAACAAGTATTGGACTAGTCTGAAAAATCCATTCAACTCGAAAAGATTGCTAAGAAAGCTATAGTCTGGCAAGCTATGTGTGGCTGCGCTAAGATCTCGCAACCCTTCATCACAACTGCTTCGATGAGCAGCGAAATATACATCAAGAAGTGATTACAAAACCCATGATTCGAAGTCACAAGGATCCTGTTGTCTAGTAGCCAGATCTTGCGTCTTTCCATTACGTGAAATCAAATATTTCATATTAACAATATGATTCATTCATGTCTTTTCCAAATGTTGCAATGGCGACCAGCAAAATGTTGCTTCACGCACCATCTAGTGTTGAAAAAGGTCAGCAACAATCATTCAATTACAATCGAGGGGTGCGAATATAGCACTTATTACAATAGTAAGAGTCAAATTATTTTAATTAATTACATTGTGTATATTACTTTAAAATTTGTCTGACATGTCACTGTTGTCATCAAATTAAATAAAATGCTAAAATACATTAATTTGAAATAATAAACAAATTTTCATTTGGTTTACCCCTCGTGACGATAAACAAATACATTGGTAGCCTTTTTGGCCACAGAAGTGATTTCATCGCTAGTAAATTCGGTTTGCCAACTAAGCGAAAGAGTGGATCATATTGTTAATATAAAATATTTGGTGAAATCATTGGTAGAATGGTATACCTGCAAAAATGTAACATTTGTTCCAAATTCGACCAATTGAAAAATGTTTAGCATTGACCAAGGCACATCTCAGGAAGCATTCCAAATAACCAAAAGTTCCGCATTCAACGATAAAACTTACTTCCAAACTCCATAAAGTTCAAATAAAGTTCCGAGAGAATGTACAAGTTCCATAAAGTTCAAATAAAGTTCCGACAGAACTTTCAAGTTCCATAAAGTTTAAATAAAGTTCCAACAGAACTTTCTTCCAAAGCAACCATAAGTTCCGCATTCAACTCACTTTCAAGTTCAATAAAGTGCATATAAAGTTCCAACACAACATTATGGCTACTTTAGAAGCTATAGAAAGCACACGAGGAACTTTAGGCTCTAAAAAGATCCGATACGTACTCCTAGCAACTTAAAGTTCTAAAAAGCATCCCTAAGCACTTCTTAGGAACTTCAGGCAAGGCTGGAAACATGGCCACAACAAAGTTCCGAACAAGTACGTAGCGGAACTTCTTAGTAACTTTAAAGTAAGGTACACCGGGGGAAGTGTACCATCGGGGTAAGTGGAACATTTCATTTTATAAAATTCTACTGTTGAAATTTTGTACTAATAATTGCATAATAAAGATGTATTGGATCCTAGTGACCTACTAACACCAACACTACGATAATATCGAGAGCATACGTACACTAACGTAGCTAATTCCTTGATACGCCATTCTCAGTTCCGCAAAAAGTTGGCTCACATCGTAATAAAAAGCTTCGTATAGTTTTCAACCACCAGTTTTTGCAGTTGTTTCGTATTGGTGGTAACTATTATGATGTGGTTGTTGGGATCACTACAAATATTCAGTGCTTCAAACTATCAAAGAAATTAAATTTGCAATGATACACTTCCCCCAATGTTTGATAGCCCTGGGGGAAGTGGGACATGCTGTGTTTACATAAAAATGGACCATTGTCTGTGGGTTTTTCTCATGCTAATTGTTGTAATTGATTATTTATTTTATTGTTTAGCTTATTTCAGCGACAATGACCCGGACATACGTTAGAAAAAGGCCAGTATCTACATATTCTAAAGTTACGTTAGATGCTGCCATTCAATCTGTGAAAAATAAAAAATGACTTTGTCCGATGCTGCAAGATGCTATGGAATCCCAAGATCAACCCTATACAAGCGAGTGAATGGCCAAAGAGGCGTAAAAAGTACTACGGGAGGTAGATCCACTGCGATTTCGATAGACGAAGAAGCCAAAATTGCCTCATGCATTAAAACCATGGAGAAGTGGGGGTTTGGCTTATCCAAGTCTGAAGTACTGCAGGCTATTGCACGGTACTTAAAAGAAAATGATGTTCCAAACCCCTTTAAGAATTCGATGCCTGGAGACGAATACTTTTACAGCTTCAAGAAACGCCATGGTTTGTCTCAAAAGAAGCCTCAAGCTGTCGAGGTCGCCCGCAAGAGATGCATTGATCCTTTTATCATGGCTGATTATTTTCAATTGCTCCAGAAGATAACTCGGGGAGTACCTCCCGATCGTATTTACAATTTGGATGAGTCAAGCTTCTGTCTTGACCCAACGCGCGTGAAAGTTGTTGGAGCAAAGGGGACAGCAGCACATCGCGTTACAGCAGGACCTGCTAAGGAGAATATTTCTGTATTGATGGGTGCTAATGCAGTAGGTGGGAAACTGCCTCCGCTGATCATATTTAAAGCGAAAAACGTTTGGACCAGCTGGATGGCCTCGAAAAAGGACGAGTTTCCCGGCCTAAGTTACGCATCTACGCCGAACGGATGGATGGATACTGAGACATTTAACAATTACTTCGAGCGTCAATTTTTAAATGCGATCCCGAAAGAACGACCCGTTGTTCTAATCTATGACGGCCATTCGTCCCACACCAGTCTCAGGCTGATTGAAAAAGCGTTGCAAGAGCAAGTGGTGATATTGAAACTTCCACCTCACACAAGCCATTTGCTTCAACCCATGGATCTTTCCGTTTTCAAATCTCTTAAGCAAAGGTATGACGAACTCTTAATTGCTTGGCAGCGCAAAAACTACGGAGTCTTGAAGCCTTGACTAGTATTTTCTACACTTATTTCTCAAGCGTGGAACCAATTCGATAAGACGAACATTATCAGCGGGTTCAAGAAAGCAGGGATTTTCCCCTTCTCTGACAAAGTCATTCCTGATGAGAAGTTCGAACCAGGAGCACTTGAAAGGTTTAATCGACTTCAACGTGCCACAACATCTGCTACGAACGAATTAACATACCAAGTAAACATACAACATGCCAGTGTACAGGTAGAAAACGCATCTGCAGCTGATGGATCTTTTGAAAAAGTTTTATTGGAATATGTTAAGCAGAGTTCATCAGCCTCGAAAGAAAAACGACGAAAGATCTGCGCGGGAGCCGAAGTAATCACCTCATCAGATGCTTTGGAGACATTGAAAAACTCAAAGAAGACTATCAAAGATTCTGCGAAGAAGCGTATTGGAACGTTCAAATAATAATCGGCACACTATTGCGGTCTCCCTTTGAAGAACATTTGATTTAAGGATAGGTTGCTTATCGACTAGAAAAATAATTTGATTTGCTAAAAGTCAATAAAGGTGTTTGGAGATATTTTAATTCTAATTGTATATTATTTCTTCCACAATCTCAATGATAACAAAATCCCGATGAACCAATTACCCCATATCGTCAATGTAAATGCATGAGCAAGTCAGCTTTTAAAAATCTCGTATTTTTTGTGTATAAAGGCTTGTTCATAAACTATTTAACGTTGAAAGGTGAGATTTTGAATACTCCCCATACTCGCTCGTCACTTTTTTCATATCAGCTAATTCATGACATATACCCCGTTGTCAGATACCCTTCTACAGCTACACCCTCTTGCGTTACGTAATATGTGAGCAGACCCTAATGCAATCAATGAGATATTGTGTGTATGTTATATGTAACAGTCACACATCAATTTTACAGTAAAGAAACCTAAAATATTGCAATTTTGAAGGTTGCACATCAAGTAGAAGTCGAACTTTGTATTGTATTTTTTCCATTTTCATCGGTGTACTTCTTAAGACCACATCAGCGGCTTAAGGTGGATCACGGCGTGACCACAATGAGGAAAAGCATTAATGTAAACCCCCTCCGCCCTTCACAACAATCTCTCGCCCCCCCCCCCTCAACAACCTCTCCTACCCCCCCCCTCCACCATCAAACCTCTCCTACCCTTCTATCCACCATCAAACCCTTCCTACCCCCCCCTCTCAAATACCACTCCTAAATCCCCCCCTCAAATAGCTCTCCTACCCCCCCCCTCAAATACCTCTCCTAACCCCCCCCCCCTCAAATACCTCTCCTAATCCCCCCCCCCCCCCCCCAACAAAAAATAACTCGAAAGCGAGACAGACTTTGACGATCCCTTTTTTCCGGGAAATAAATTTTAAACATACCACAATCATTAGTTAAACTAACTTTTACCAAATTCGAACAAAAAATTGCTTTGAAGACATGTTTGATGACATTGAGTTGGTGAATTACACACAACTGACGGTAAAACATATCTGGTGCCTCTATATATGCAATTATATTAACATCCAAAGTCCATCCTATTTTACATATTCTGCACAAAAGAAACTTTCTGCTCCGCCCCATTCATAAAAAACTGCGGGAAATCCTATCAGGTTCTGAACCTGAAAAGATATAAAAGAGCGCTGGTGTCATGCTTTTGCTCATTTTCGCTTCGGACGGCGTGGCACTTGGTCCTGCAGTAAGCAGGACCAAATCAGCGGTGTGACCACAATAATGATGTAAACCCCCTCCCCCTTTCACAACAACCTCTCCCCCTCCCCCTTCACAACAATCTCTCCCCCTCCCCCCTTCACAACAATCTCTCCCCCTCCCCTCTTCACAACAATCTCTCCCCTCCCTCAACAACCTCTCCTAACCCCCCACCACCACTTATCAACAGCCTTTCCTAACCCCTCCTCCATTAATCAACAAACTTTCCCAACCCCCCACACCCCCACACCCCCCCAACCCCTCAAATACCACTCCTAACAAATCAATATCTATGTGTCGGCCACATACTTAAAATATGTACATATAAAAACCATGCGTGACCACACATACTATTCATTTGCGTGTAAATTTCATGTGTACTTCTGAGTGGATTCTGTTTATGTGTGGTCAAATGAAAATCATGTGGAATTTCACATGGATATTTGTCAAGAAAAATGTGTAAATTGTTTTGAGTCAACCATAACCGAAACATTGAAATACTTGAAAATTTTAAGATAAAGTATAATAGTCAAAAATGCATGAAAAACATCAATTTTGTGTGGTTCTACGTCATACTGCGGTCGTGTCTAGGACACAACCCTTTACTTTTTTTTTCAGATCACGTTTAAAGTTATAGTTACCTGGCAACCGTACACACAAGGTACAATACTGTACGGAATTACTTTTTTTTTTTTTTTTTCCTTTGGTTTGTTTTTTCCGTCGATCTTGTTTTCCGTGCTGAGCACCAATGCTACCGACGTGCCAGGAAGGCAGCTCCCACACCTGGACCCTACCTATCGACCAATCAACTCATGAACCGGGGACCAACGGCTTTACTTCCCCATCCGAAGGAAGGCGTGATCAGAGATGTTATGCCTCAGAACATCCCGGCGGCGCCGACTGGGATTGAACCCAGGCCTGCTGGGGTGAGAGGTTATCACGCTTACCACTACACCACCGGCGCTGTTACACGGAATTACTTCTAAGGCACGTTTTTGACGTAGAACTACGTCTTTGTCGACTATACTGGATTGCAAATCAAAAAATATGTGTGGTGAAGGAGTGTTAGGTTTTGAACGCTTCTAATTGTGTCATTTATAGATGAAATTAAAATCCAAATACGCCAATCGATAGGATATTACATTACGAACCTGCTGAAATAAATATTTTTCCAATTTTTCTGTAATTAAACTTTTGAAAATGTCCAAATGATAATTTTATTACTGTTTTCATGAAATAAGCCTTTTTCCCAAACCCAGTCATCATAAACGAATACCACTTGGTTGCACATCTTTCTTCTTGATCATGAAAAGATATAAATCAGCGCTGCTCTCCTGCCTCTACTCATTACCGCTTCGTACGGCGTCCAAAGTCAGCGGCTAAAGGTGGATCACGGCGTGTCTGCAACAATGAGGAATGAGAATGACAAAATATGCATGTTACACCCCCTCCCCCTTAACAACAACCTCTCTCCCCTTCCTCCTTAACAATAACCCGAAAAAGACATGGACGAAGATCATTTTTTTCCGGGAAATAAATTTTAAGCAAACCAAAATTATGTATAAACAATTAATTTTTTACATGAATAGCCAACATTAAAAAAAAAAAAAAACAATTGCTTAACAGAAGACATACACTCGATGGATTAATCAACAATTGACCGTAAAACATATCAGGTACGTCTGTATATGCAATTATATTAACATCCCAAGTCCATCCTTTTTTACATATTCTGCACAAAAGAAACTTTTTGCTCCGCCCCATTCATAAAAAAAAAATGGCGTGAAATCCTGTCAGGTGTGGTTGCAAATTGTTCTGCTTGAACCTGAAAAGATATAAAACAGCGATGCTGTCGTGCCTCAGTTCATCAGTCATTTCTCTGCTTGTTCGTCAAGCAGTTCAGTCCGGTATTTGCTCGCTCTGTCGAGTTGTTCGATAGTTATTCCAAACGTTTATTCGCGTCGTCAGTAGTGTCGGTCGCATCGTGTGATGGGAAGACAGCGCTCCCGGAGCAGGCTCCGTGAGAAAGCGGAGAAGAACAGTGGTGAGTGTAGCACGAGTGTACCTATTTCAAATAGGTACGCCACTCTTCCCACCGATGTTGGAAATACCACCACCGCCACGGTGAAGCGATCCAAGAAGAGGAAGAAAAACCAAGGCCAGTCCGATGGTGCGAGTGGACATGATGACGTCACAGCAACGAACGCCAGCGACATCGGTGATTTCGGCGACGCCATCGACAACGAAAATTCTGCCGGCCCGAGTGCGGCAAAAGTGAAACTACCCCCGTTGGTAGTGAAAAATGCTCATCTTAATGAGCTCATCGCGGATCTAGCGACGCTGGGCGTTAACCGAATACAAGTTGGGCAGAGTCGGCACCAAGGTGGTGCTCCGTACCAAAGCGGAGTATGACTTGGTCGTCGCCCACCTGAGGACTTCCAAGGTGGAATTCTTCACCCACGACATTCCCGGTGAGAAACCATTCAAGGTCGTCATCAGGGGCCTACCAAACTTCGACCCGAAGTTTATCGAAGCTGAAATCAGGGACCGGTACAAGCTGGCCCCAAGTGCCGTCTATCGGATGACAAGAAGAGACGAGAATGTGAAGGCGTATCCGGATTGCCTTTTCCTGGTACACTTCCAGAAGGGAACGGTGACGCTCAACGCGCTGAAAGCCATCCGCTCCATTAATTGCATCATCGTCCGCTGGGAGCCATACCGTGGCGGCCATCGCGATGTGACTCAGTGCCAACGGTGCCTGAACTTTGGACACGGCACCCGCAACTGTAACATTAAGCCACGCTGCGGCAATTGCGCTCAAGACCACGCCACTTCCGACTGCCCTGCGGATGAAGCCGTGGCGTTAAAATGCGCCAACTGTGGTGGTGCTCACCAAGGTTCCGACAGACAGTGCTCCAAACGCGAGGACTTCAAACGCATCCGAAAACAGGCGGCAGTTAACAACCAACCAGGACGCAAGAAGGACAAAGTCCCGGCATTTCGGACGGAGGATTTCCCGCCTCTTCGTGCTCCTCAGCAAAGGCAAGCAAATTCGCGGGTGCATTCCGCTCAAGCAACTTCTGGTGATTCTGCTGGCCAAAGCTCTCCATCCCCCCCTGGATTCTGGAGACAACCACCAGCGCAAAACAACAACCCCGATCTGTTTTCAGCGGATGAACTGGTGGAAATTTTCGTCAACATGACCGGTGCTCTACGTAAGTGCCGCAATAAGCCCGAACAGATCCAAGTGCTCGGTAAGTTCATCATCCAGTATGGCGTCTAAACCGCTAACCATCGCTACCTGGAACGCTTGCTCTGTAAGAGCAAAACAGATTGAGCTTGCCGACTTCCTCCGCAAGCATAGCATCGACGTGGTTCTTCTAACCGAAACCCACCTAAAGTCCGGTGACAGCTTCTGGTTGCCTGACCACAACATTATCCGGCTTGATCGCACCAGCTCCAGGGGGGGTGGTGTAGCGGTCATCGTCAGAAAGGGAATCAAGTTTTGCACTCTGCCCCACATCCGCACTTCTATCATCGAGGCCATTAGTGTGGAGGTGGAATCACCAACTGGAAACGTCCGGTTCATCGCTGTTTACTGCCCACGCCAGTGTACCGCAAGCAACGGATTAGGAATCCAATTCAAGAAGGACCTGACCGCCATCACCCGTACTAGCTCCCGATTCATCGTTGGGGGCGACCTGAACGCCCGCCATGAAGCTTGGCGGAACTACCAGAGGAACCGGAACGGATGTCTATTGTTCGACCACGCACAACATGGATTGTATACTGTGCAATTTCCGGACGAACCAACTTTCATCTCTCCGGCGGGAAATCCCTCCACGCTGGACTTTTTCCTGTCAAACATCGGACTATCCAAGCCGGAGGCGCACAACGATCTCAGCTCCGACCACCAACCGGTGGTGACTGAAGTCGGTGTCAACGTGGTTCCTGCTAGAAGCTGCCTGCGTAAAGACTACCATCATGTCAACTGGGTGCAGTACGGACGAATGGTGGACAGCAACATCGATGAAAATCCACTGCTCAACACCGTAGATGACATCGACCGGACGTTGGAAGGGCTCCAACAGGCCATATCCATGGCTGACGAGGCATACGTTCGACAAGTTCCTGTGAGGGGTAAGTTTGTTGCTATTGATTCCCACACCCAATTACTGATTCGGTTGAGAAATGTTCGTAGACGCCAGTTTCAGAGGACTGGAGACCTGGGTAAAAAACGTGAAATGGCCGATCTGAATAGGCAGATTGCTTCCAGAATGGACTCACTCCGAAATGAAAGTTTCGGGCGTGTTGTCCAGAATCTGGATGACCGCTCCAGACCATTCTGGAAGGTAGCCAAGGTCCTGAAAAATCATCCCAAACCCGTTCCACCTCTCAAAGTCGAAAATGATGACGATCGGCTTTTAATCACCCCACAGGAGAAAGCAAATGCGATCGGCGAGCATGTAGCTTCATCGCATTTGCTTGGCTCGACTATCCAAAGTCCGCTCGATGATCAGGTTGCGCAATGCGTTCAAAACCTAGATACCTCCCCTTGTGTCGTGCCTCCGGCGGATATGATTACAGTACAACAGATTTGCTCAGCGCTGAAATGCACCAAGAACATGAAGGCTCCCGGGTTTGACGGTATATTCAACTTGATCTTGAAGAGACTCAGCATGAAAGTGCAGTCTCTTCTAACCGCTATCTTCAACAGATGTTTGGAACTGCACTACTTTCCAAGCATCTGGAAAGTAGCAAAAATCATACCAATCCGCAAACCCGGTAAGGATCCAACATTGTCTTCAAGCTACAGACCAATCAGCCTCCTTTCAGCGCTGAGCAAATTGTTCGAGAAACTCATTCTCAATCGTTTGCTCAAGTTTGTGGAGGAAAATAACATTCTCCTTCCGGAACAGTTTGGATTCAGAAAGGGGCACTCTACCAATCACCAGCTAGTACGGGTGATGAATAACATCCGAAGTAACAAAGCTGTATCCAAGTCCACAGCCATGGCCTTGTTAGACGTTGAAAAGGCGTTTGACAATGTTTGGCATGACGGACTTGTGTACAAGCTTTCTAACTTCAACTTCCCATTACATCTGGTTAAAATCACCCGTAACTACCTTCAGCAAAGGTCGTTTAAGGTATCGTTGAATGGTTGTCTTTCA